>NC_091140.1:19450863-19615863 GCF_041381155.1 Argopecten irradians | reverse complement strand
GATACATGGTCAAGAATGCTTCTCTATGAATCCAAAGTTCTGGTTATTAATTCAAGGGAAGTAACTTTTAGAAAGTGGTTGTGGAGGTTCAAGTAACTATAATATTAAATCCATTTAGAGACACTATTCCATTAAATACCTATCAGGTACAATTACTGCGATTAAAACTTTTTATCTATAACATTTAAAACAAGAATGTACACCTGTCAAGGTTATGAAAGCCTGGCTTTCACCACTGAACCTCGAGATCGATGATAGGCGATTCCCAAGCAAAGACAGTGTACAGTTTTTATTCTCCTGAAACTGACTCCTTTCCTGCAACAGTTGGGGTCTGATAGATGTTTTACTGGAATAGATCTTGTTTTAAAGTTTAGATTATAGACTAATTGTGTTGTTAGGGGATCAAGGAACTCCAAATGGCACCACTAAATCTTCCTTGTGTTCTACTCTCACATCCTTTACCGCTTTACTTAATCTTTCTGCTACATTTGTTATCTGTTAAGAGAGGAAAAACAAGGAGAAAATTATTATGGTATTGAGTATCTATTCTTTAATTTAGTAGTTTTATCTTCAATAATTTCAGGGACCTGTACCTCTCTCATTGGAAAAGTACTTTTTTCTTCCTCCGCCTGAAATAAGTATATTTTAGGTAAAATTTTAACCTAAAGTTTTGAACAATATTTTTTATTTGGTCCCAGATGAATCATACAAATATAAACCAATGTTATTTCACTCAATTTTTTATATATAATCAAAATGGATTCACAAGAGACTGAATATAATATTAAACTTTTTCTTACAATGACCGTCACAATCAATTAGAAAGCTTACCAATTGTATATCTCCAATGGACACAGCTGGCTGTGAAAGTGTTATTTGTGGTGTTGCTGTAGAGTTTGATAGTGAGTTCTTGTAGTTTCGGCCCTGCCTGATGTACCCAACTTCATATTCAGTCGACCACTGGAAACATTACAATGAAGAAATGCTCAATCATTACAAAAAGATGTAGTTTTATTTATAATCTTCCGGACGATAATTAGATCACTGAATGTGAATCCAAGTACATTCTAATACACACATTCTAAAATCATAAGAAGATTTCATTTGCAGAGAATAATGATCAACGTCAAGGTGTACATCTCCAGCACAATCGTCTTACATATTCAAACCTTCATCAATTTATCCTGTTCACTGTATTTCATCTGTTACATTCAGCATATTCCTCTAATAACATTATCAAATATAAGCACAGCTAGCAAAACAAATTTCCTCAACATATTTTAATTTTAGAGTATTATGCATTTTCCGTGCATAACATGGCAGTACAAATGCTACGAATTTAAAACATTCATGCATTGAACTGCAATAAGTTGGCCATTGGGATGAATGCAAACTGGGCAACTGCAAATTAACGACACATCGCTAATCAAATGCTTCATGTTAAATCTTCTGTTGTCAGGTTAAACGCTTACATCTAATTAGGGTTTTTGTATCCAAAATGAATAACCAATTTCATTACAGAACAGCCATATCAACAGGCATCTTCTATGATCATTTGAATGACAATTGTAACGTCACAATGATGCCATCAAAAATAGCAGAAGGCTGTTCATGCACTAATTAAAGCATTTAAAATGTAAATATTGAAGTATAAAGACACCATTGCTATCCAATTATGGTACAATATACTAATATAACAAACCTATATTGTTGTGATCTGTCATGGTATTCCTGGTTCTCCACTGTCTGTCCATCGATAGCACCAACATCTATCACATTTCTATATATAGAAAACACAATGGTATTATATTACATTATCAATATAGGTAAAGTTTAAATATATGGACAATAAACTAAACCTACAGAAATTATTTTGCCTAAGTTTTTAAACATTTCATTTCAAAGTATTTTATTGGTAATACAACAAATATAAACATATAATTATAATATAGATCATAAATATATTGTATTAGCAATTTTTAAACATTAATATTTCTTTTCTGGAATAAAAGTTTTGTACAGGATCTTCAGATTCATAGAAATAATAGTCATAGAGTTGGATGAAAAAAACATACTAAAGATGTACATGATAATTAAACTTATTAATATGACCTGGAGCCTGATATAAACACACTAGTATAGTATATATAGTGTATACCTCCAAATTTTATGTACCATTTTATCCAAAATCAAATATTGCAGGTAAAACCTTACCTGGCAGTGTTTTGGAGTATTCTATCTAGTGCTGATTGTTCATCTCCTTTCTGTGAGTGCTGTTGTACAATGGAGTTATAGCCATCACTGAAACCAAAGTACACTAATTTGTAGGTAACTTTTAACTTAATTTAGTAATTATATATATACATTGTATTATATGATATCAGGAATATCCAGTAAGTCTGGCAAAATTATTAAAAGCTCCGCAATTTTAAATTAGAATATGCAACACAACCAAGAAGGAAATTGCTATCCAACTTTATGTAAACAAGAGGCCCAAGAGGACTTGACAGTCACCTGAGTGCTGATACAGAAAGAGCATTGCAAAGTTGGTTCAAATCTGTAAAAAGTATTTATAAATTAGAATTAATTTTGAAGTTGAACCTTTGTATTAGATTTTTTATTTTTTGTTTTTCATTTTGATAGTTAGCGTATTATGTTACCAAACCTTATGCTTTAAATTCCAACTTGCTTTCCAACATTAAACAATAAAACCAAACTAAAAGTCAGTCAGTGTCAGTGATTTTCTAAATTTAACTTTTTAATATATGAAGATTATTTGGTTCCATCAAACCTGTGAATTCAGAATTCGATTTTTGAAATTTTGCGACCCTTCTGGCCCGCCTAGAAGATTTTTGAAATTTTTATTAAGCCATTTTGACACCACCCTCCCCCCTCCCCCCTTGGTCCCTGGGGGTTAGCCAGGACCAATATTGATATGGTTTTAAAATGCTATTTCAGGTTAATAATTCTAATCCAGTTTGACTAATTTCCTATTAAAACTAAGCAAATAATGTTAATAAATGTGTTTTTTCCATATAAACTATAGTACATTTGACTCCCTCCCCAGGGGAAAATCTGAGTTCCCAGGGCCATGAAATTCACATATTTTGTAAAGGGCCTTAATTAAGACCTTTCAATCTATGAAGAGTATTTGGTTCCATTGAATCTGTGAATTCAGCAGAAAGATTTTTGAAAATCTAGCCAATTTGACCCCTTTAAGCCCCGGCCCTCTGTCCCTGGGGGTCGGCCAGGACCAATATGGATATGACGTTAAAATGCTATCTCAGGTTAATAATTCTAACCCAGATTAGCTAATTTCCTATGAAAACTAAGCAAATAATGTTCAAAAATGTGGTATTTTTTCTATATATACAGTAGGAAATTTGACTCCCTCCCCAGGGGAAAATCCGAGATCCCAGCTGCAGGGCCATGAAATTCACAATTTTTGTAAAGGGCCTTAAGACCTTCCAATCTATGAAGAGTATTTGATTCTACCAGTTCCAAAATTTCAGAAGAAGATTTTTGAAATTTTAGCCTATTTGACCCCTTCTGGCCCCGCCCCTAAGGCGCCTGGGGGTCAGTCATGGAAAATTTGTTATTAAGATTCAATGGTCATTTCATAGGGATATATCAGACAACATTAGACTAATTTCCCCCATTATAGATGACCAAATAATGCTCAAAAATGTGCTTTCCCTATATAAACTATTGTAAACTTAACACCCTCCCCAGGGAGTAACCTGAGACCCCAGGGTCATATAATTCACAATTTTTGTAAAGGGCCTTGAGACTTTTCTATCTATGAAGAGTATTTGATTCTACCACATCTGTGAGTGGAGAAGAAGATTTTTGAAATTTTAGCCAATTTTACCCCTTTTGGTCTCTCCAAGAGCCCCCTGGGGTGTGGGGGTCATATAATTCACAATTTTGATTGGCCTTATGCCTTAGAAAGTTTGTGCAAAATTTCATTGAAATTGTCTCAGTGGTTTTGGAGTAGAAGTCGAAAATGTAAATTGTTTACGGACACCCGACGCACAAGGGACGACGACAGACAAAAGGCGATTAGAAAAGGTCACTTGAGACTTCGTCTCAGGTGACCAAATAAAAATCCAGACTCTTTTTTTCTGTTAATTTATCAGAAAACACATAATATTATCTTAACACCTTATCAGAAGTGCATCCAGCTACACTTGATTTGTATTTATACATACACATTGATGCCAGGATATACCATAAAATCATACTTGTTTATGGTAAAATGGGCTTGCAGGATCAATCAGTACTAACAACCATTCACAGATGAATTACATTGTACCAATGGTTTATATATATGTGACCAAACAAATTATCAAATTATGGGAAGATAATCAAGAATTATGATCATGATTCAGCTATAAAATATTTACAAATTGAACATCAGAATATATTAATATGATGATCAGTCTAGATTGACAGAAAAGGATAGTTACCCAATCTGTGTCTGTGGAGTTGAATTGTTGCTGACTGGATCTCCCAGTAGTCTAGAAGTTTCATTAGCATCTGAATTCTAAAAAGATATACAAAAAATACTGAACTAGTATATACGTACTAATTGTTAATTAAGTATCAAGGCTTTTTTTTAACAATATCAATTTTATCTATTCTAAATTTAGAAAAAAATAACACAAAGACATTGTTTCTTCAGAATGCTTAGAAAATAATGAATAATCATACACAAACAGATGAAAATGAGGTACATAACTCTTGTTTTTCCATGTATTTGAAATTGTATTTTATCCTGTTTGCTAATTTATAGATGGCCAAAGCTTATTGCTGTCTAGATTATATCACAACAAAATACAGAACAGCTAGATGTAAATATCAAATGGTTTAAATATAGTTATTAAAAAAATTGCCATTAAGCAGCCATTTCATTAACATGTAGCGGGATTGGACTGGGTCGATCATCGGTGACCAGGTAGCTCAGTCGGTAGAGCACTTGGCTAGTGTTCAGAGCGTCCCAGTTTCGAATCCCGATCTAGCCTATTCATTTTCTCCTCTCCTGTTACAGAATTGGCATCCAACTAAATACTCCATGGAAGATGTTTTAAGAGTCTTGGGTTGAGATTTAGAAGGAAATCTCAAGAAAAACAGGGGGAGTAGTTTAAAAGGAGCGGGTCGGTGTGGTTTGTACAGTGTTGAATACGGTCTCTGTCACTCAGCTGACAGAGCATGCTTCTTTGTTTAAGTCGGTAGAGCCGTACACTTCAGAGACCCAGGTTCGATTCCTGGTCAGTGTATTTTCCCTGTTCTTTTACATTAGTGCCCAACTAAATAACCCACGGTGGTGGTGTTTGGAAGGGTCTCGTTATGTCTTCAACGGCGAAGACTTCGGGAAAGGAAGGAGGAATGTAGCGGGATTGGACTGGGTTGATCATCAGTAGCTCAGACGGTAGAGCACTCAGCTAGGGTTTGGAGGGTCCTGGGTTCGAATCCCAGTCTGGCCGCTACATTTTCTCCTCTCCTATTACAAATACCAAAAAGTAGAGAAAAAAAGGTGATCCAAAGACAGAGCTTTTTCTCACTCCTTTGGGAATGGGGCACGTGGCTTTGAATTTGGGAAAATGTGCAACAAAGCCAAGATTTGTGAAAAATTATGAAATATGAAATAAAGCATAATAAATAAGACTTTTTATTTTCAATGTAGTTTATGTACTTTTCTGAAGCAAATTTACCAAATTAAAAGTCTTAGCCAACTAAGTTCATGCAATGTTTTTGGATAATCTTCAATAACCTTTGATTTTGGGAAATTTTAGAATTGAATTGGGAAAAAATAAAGGGGATTTGCCATGGGGAATGAGGCTGAAATTCGTTCACCCCCAATCAGGCTGAAAAAAAAGCCCTAAAAATGTCAAATAAAATTTCAATTTCAACAGGATTTTCAAATAACACAATGCTTTCAATAACACATTTTTTTTTTTAATTATGGGGGGGGGGAAGTTATCAATTGTTAAAATAAGTACTCAATCCGTTTTGAGAATCAAATTCTACCGGATACAATGCACCATGCGCTGCAGTAGTTTACCAAATGTTGGTCCATTTTGGCCGAGAAATTGATGAATCACCAGCTGTCAATCATCAATCTACTCATGACTTTAATTTGCATTTCGTCTTGTGTAATGCTACAATATTTGCTCCCACATTAAGTAACGCTACACGTGCATTTGCAGGCACCAGGCATGGTTATGTTACATCTGGCGCTCTGTTAATGGTCAACATTAGATTAACATACATCTATATGATAGATGATCTACAATTGTATCTGATTAAATACTGGTGCTAAAATTTAAAAAATTGCCTACAGCGAATAACACCCCAGGCTACTAGCATCCAGGTCATACCTGCTTTGGTTTCCCACACCTTTATAGAGGAACCCTGCAGAAGCGGAAAAGTTAGACGGAAGGCGATCTCTTTTCGTCTAGAACAGCTAGAGTTGATGTTCAGTCTTTATTGTTTATTTCAGAAACTTATGTTTAGAAGAGGATATCATAATTAATGTCATTAAAATTCGGTCGATTAGTGACATATCCTTTGCATTTACAGTATAAACAGATTGATAAGAGGTGTCGATGCTGTGGTACATTTGACATTTTGTATAACACATTGATTGTAACGTTACGCACAAAACAAATTATTGTAAGAGACTTCGTCCCCTCCCCCTGAAAACTGAGAATGCAGACGACAAAGAATTAATGATGACGTTTGTGACAAGTGCTCCAGTACAATAGAAGTTGCATTGACAAATTACCAGATAATCCTTCTCCTCGTCGTTGCTGAAACAACACCCCATTTCATCGGGAAAGTTTTTTCTCGAACGCTAACTTCAGAAGTAGTTTTTCCTCTTCCCACTTGAACGACCTTCACCTTCAATTGAACGGGCACATGACTTCTACAACGCAGTAAATACTAATAAATAAATCGATAGTTTTATTCTACACTAATCAAAACCGTTCTATTCAAATGAACACTTCATGAAAAAACAGATTTTGTAATATGGAAATTCAATTAAATGGGGGGTTGATATTATCCATCATTTCTAAACCCCTATTCTCTGCGGAGCTCAAATATGGCTGCGCCCTTGAGTCGAAAGCCTGGTAGCTGCATTTTAGGAATAATTAAACGTTTGAGGGGATTTCATTACTTAAGTTTCTGCAGTTACAGCAGTATACGACAATCAATCAACGACATACTCAGTACCGCGGAAGAAAATGGCGGACTTAAAGGAATATCGGTTGATGTAAAGATGTTTTAACTTTACCGTGATCTCTCGTTACGCGTTACCTCATTTGACCAGAAGAGTTGTCATATTGTTTTTATTCAAACGAATTGAATACAGGATATACATACGAATTCGTATTGTAACGTTATGCATTTTCAGAAATAAAAAAGCAACATAGAAATGCTTAGTGAAATTTTAATCAAAATAACTAGGAATTAGTAAGTTAAAATGTCAAGAGTCAAGAAGTTTTATTTAGAGTCGCATACATGAGGAACATAATAACATTAGCACTGTAACAAGTGCTATTCTTTCTTGCGACAAACATACCTGGTATGTAAAAATATCACAGTACAAACATAATATATATATATATATATAGACAGACAACAATTTAACCATAACAAGCATGCAATGGATACATAATATTTAGTTGGAAACAGCTATCACAGTTTAGCAGAAATAAGAAAATTTAATTTAAAGATAATAACTTAATAATTACACTTGTATGTCACACAAATGTTACACAAAATAGGTTAAGACACTAAAGTGTAATATACATAAATGCTACTATAGCAAAGTGTAAAAATTTACAGGATATACACTAACATAGTGTGAATTAAAAATATATATTGAAGTCATAGGTAGATTATTGTGATCAGTTTAACGTCCTATTAACAGCCAGGGTCATTTAAGGATGTGCCAGGTTTGTTGGTGGAGGAAAGCCGGAATACCCGGAGAAAAACCACCAACCAGCGGTCAGTACCTGGCAACTGCCCCACATGGGATTCGAACTCGCGACCCAGAGGTGGAGGGCATGTGGTAATATGTCGGTACATCTTAACCACTCGGCCACCGCGGCCCCCTAAAATAGGTTTAACAATAAGCTAAAATAAGGTTTATAAAAGTAAAGATCTTTGAAAAGGTTTGAATATCACGGGTTGTATGGTATAATTTCAAGCAGGTAGATTCCAAAGGGGAAACATTAACTCATCCAATATGGTGTGTGCAGATGGTACAGGAGCAGATCTGTGTATCCTAGGTGTGAAGCAGTCTGCGGAACAAATTGTAGTTTTCAGCTAGCTGACATTCATTTTGCAGACTGTTCCACACCTGAGAAGCAGCGAAACGAAAAGATCTCTTACCATAAGTGGAGGTGTTCACCCTTGGAATCTTTACCAGGTTGTCCTGTCTAAGATTATAAAAAACTTCTTTCTTCTCAACAAGGTTTTGTAAAACATGAGGAGAAAAATCATTTAAAATTTAAAAAACCTCATAGGCCTTATATGGTATGTAATTTAATTTTCTGATTTTAGCACGATCAGTAAACTTAATCTCTACATTGCTGATGTAATAGTTTAATTATGATACTATTTATTTTGTGTCCTACAGGGATGGGTTCTAGTTGTGTTAATCACTAACATGTTGGTGTAACAGTTTATGATACTATTTATTTTGTGTCCTACAGGGATTGGTTCTAGCTGTTTTAATCACTAACATGTTGGTGTAACAGTTAATGATACTATTTATTTTGTGTCCTACAGGGATATATAGGTTTTAGCTGTGTTAATCACTAACATGTTGGTTTAACAGTTTATGATACTATATATTTGGTGTCCTACAGGGATGGGTTCTAGCTGTGTTAATCACTAACATGTTGGTTTAACAGTTTATGATACTATTTATTTTGTGTCCTACAGGGATGGGTTCTAGCTGTGTTAATCACTAACATGTTGGTGTAACAGTTTATGATACCTATTTATTTTGTGTCCTACAGGGATGGGTTCTAGCTGTGTTAATCACTAACATGTTGGTTTAACAGTTTATGATACTATTTATTTTGTGTCCTACAGGGATGGGTTCTAGCTGTGTTAATCACTAACATGTTGGTTTAACAGTTTATGATACTATTTATTTTGTGTCCTACAGGGATGGGTTCTAGCTGTGTTAATCACTAACATGTTGGTTTAACAGTTTATGATACTATTTATTTTGTATCCTACAGGGATGGGTTCTAGCTGTGTTAATCACTAACATGTTGGTCCTACAGGGATGGGTTCTAGCTGTGTTAATCACTAACATGTTGGTTTAACAGTTTATGATACTATTTATTTTGTGTCCTACAGGGATGGGTTCTAGCTGTGTTAATCACTAACATGTTGGTTTAACAATTTATGATACTATTTATTTTGTGTCCTACAGGGATGGGTTCTAGCTGTGTTAATCACTAACATGTTGGTGTAACAGTTTATGATACTATTTATTTTGTTTCCTACAGGGATGGGTTCTAGCTGTGTTAATCACTAAAATGCTGGTTTAACAGTTTATGATACTATTTATTTGGTGTCCTACAGGGATGGGTTCTGGCTGTGTTAATCACTAACATGTTGGTGTAACAGTTTATGATACTATTTATTTTGTGTCCTACAGGGAGGGGTTATGGCTGTGTTAATCACTAACATGTTGGTGTAACAGTTTGTGATACTATTTATTTTGTGTCCTACAGGGATGGGTTCTGGCTGTGTTAATCACTAACATGTTGGTTTAACAGTTTATGATACTATTTATTTTGTGTCCTACAGGGATGGGTTCTAGCTGTGTTAATCACTAACATGCTGGTTTAACAGTTTATGATACTATTTATTTGGTGTCCTACAGGGATGAATTCTGGCTGTGTTAATCACTAACATGTTGGTGTAACAGTTTATGATACTATTTATTTTGTGTCCTACAGGGAAGGGTATCTGGCTGTGTTAATCACTAACATGTTGGTGTAACAGTTTATGATACTATTTATTTTGTGTCCTACAGGGATGGGTTCTGGCTGTGTTAATCACTAACATGTTGGTTTAACAGTTTATGATACTATTTATTTTGTGTCCTACAGGGATGGGTTCTAGCTGTGTTAATCACTAACATGTTGGCTTAACAGTTTATGATACTATTTATTTTGTATCCTACAGGGATGGGTTCTAGCTGTGTTAATTACTAACATGTTGGTTCAACAGTTTATGATACTATTTATTTTGTGTCCTACAGGGATGGGTTCTAGCTGTGTTAATCACTAACATGTTGGTTTAACAGTTTGTGATACTATTTATTTTGTGTCCTACAGGGATGGGTTCTAGCTGTGTTAATCACTAACATGTTGGTGTAACAGTTTATGATACTATTTATTTTGTGTCCTACAGGGATGGGTTCTAGCTGTGTTAATCACTAACATGCTGGTTTAACAGTTTATGATACTATTTATTTTGTGTCCTACAGGGATGGGTTCTGGCTGTGTTAATCACTAACATGTTGGTGTAACAGTTTATGATACTATTTATTTTGTGTCCTACAGGGATGGGTTCTGCTGTGTTAATCACTAACATGTTGGTTTAACAGTTTATGATACTATTTATTTTGTGCCTACAGGGATGGGTTCTAGCTGTGTTAATCACTAACATGTTGGTTTAACAGTTTATGATACTATTTATTTTGTGTCCTACAGGGATGGGTTCTAGCTGTGTTAATCACTAACATGTTGGTTTAACAGTTTATGATACTATTTATTTTGTGTCCTACAGGGATGGGTTCTAGCTGTGTTAATCACTAACATGCTGGTTTAACAGTTTATGATACTATTTATTTTGTGTCCTACAGGGATGGGTTCTAGCTGTGTTAATCACTAACATGTTGGTGTAACAGTTTATGATACTATTTATTTTGTGTCCTACAGGGATGGGTTCTAGCTGTGTTAATCACTAACATGTTGGTTTAACAGTTTATGATACTATTTATTTTGTGTCCTACAGGGATGGGTTCTAGCTGTGTTAATCACTAACATGTTGGTTTAACAGTTTATGATACTATTTATTTTGTGTCCTACAGGGATGGGTTCTAGCTGTGTTAATCACTAACATGTTGGTTTAACAGTTTATGATACTATTTATTTTGTGTCCTACAGGGATGGGTTCTAGCTGTGTTAATCACTAACATGTTGGTTTAACAGTTTATGATACTATTTATTTTGTGTCCTACAGGGATGGGTTCTAGCTGTGTTAATCACTAACATGTTGGTTTAACAGTTTATGATACTATTTATTTTGTGTCCTACAGGGATGGGTTCTAGCTGTGTTAATCACTAACATGTTGGTTTAACAGTTTATGATACTATTTATTTTGTGTCCTACAGGGATGGGTTCTAGCTGTGTTAATCAATAACATGTTGGTCCTACAGGGATGGGTTCTAGCTGTGTTAATCACTAACATGTTGGTTTAACAGTTTATGATACTATTTATTTTGTGTCCTACAGGGATGGGTTCTGGCTGTGTTAATCACTAACATGTTGGTTTAACAGTTTATGATACTATTTATTTTGTGTCCTACAGGGATGGGTTCTAGCTGTGTTAATCACTAACATGTTGGTTTAACAGTTTATGATACTATTTATTTTGTGTCCTACAGGGATGGGTTCTAGCTGTGTTAATCACTAACATGTTGGTGTAACAGTTTATGATACTATTTATTTTGTGTCCTACAGGGATGGGTTCTAGCTGTGTTAATCACTAACATGTTGGTGTAACAGTTTATGATACTATTTATTTTGTGTCCTACAGGGATGGGTTCTAGCTGTGTTAATCACTAACATGTTGGTTTAACAGTTTATGATACTATTTATTTTGTGTCCTACAGGGATGGGTTCTAGCTGTGTTAATCACTAACATGTTGGTTACAGTTTAATTTCACAGTTTATGATACTATTTATTTTGTATCCTACAGGGATGGGTTCTAGCTGTGTTAATCACTAACATGTTGGTTTAACAGTTTATGATACTATTTATTTTGTGTCCTACAGGGATGGGTTCTGGCTGTGTTAATCACTAACATGTTGGTTTAACAGTTTGTGATACTATTTATTTTGTGTCCTACAGGGATGGGTTCTAGCTGTGTTAATCACTAACATGTTGGTGTAACAGTTTATGATACTATTTATTTTGTGTCCTACAGGGATGGGTTCTAGCTGTGTTAATCACTAACATGCTGGTTTAACAGTTTATGATACTATTTATTTTGTGTCCTACAGGGATGGGTTCTGGCTGTGTTAATCACTAACATGTTGGTGTAACAGTTTATGATACTATTTATTTTGTGTCCTACAGGGATGGGTTCTGGCTGTGTTAATCACTAACATGTTGGTTTAACAGTTTATGATACTATTTATTTTGTGCCCTACAGGGATGGGTTCTAGCTGTGTTAATCACTAACATGTTGGTTTAACAGTTTATGATACTATTTATTTTGTGTCCTACAGCGAAGGGTTCTAGCTGTGTTAATCACTAACATGTTGGTGTAACAGTTTATGATACTATTTATTTTGTGCCCTACAGGGATGGGTTCTGGCTGTGTTAATCACTAACATGTTGGTTTAACAGTTTATGATACTATTTATTTTGTGCCCTACAGGGATGGGTTCTGGCTCGGTTAATCACTAACATGTTGGTGTAACAGTTTATGATACTATTTATTTTGTATCCTACAGGGATGGGTTCTAGCTGTGTTAATCACTAACATGTTGGTTTAACAGTTTATGATACTATTTATTTTGTGTCCTACAGCGATGGGTTCTAGCTGTGTTAATCACTAACGTGTTGGTTTAACAGTTTATGATACTATTTATTTTGTGTCCTACAGGGATGGGTTCTTGCTTACTCCAACAATGTTAGAGGTAAAGCACGACAAGACACTTATGGAACATTACGTCGTGGCTAACGTCTGACAGTCAGCAAAATAACGTCCAATAAAAAAACGGCTGACCAGTTGACCCTCATGTTATGGGAGTAGGTTCTTGCTGTGTCAATCTCTAACATTTTTGTTGTAATAGTTTATGATGATAGTGATTATACAATTTATTTATTTTGTGTCAAACAGGGATGGGTTCTTGCTGTACAGAAACATAAAAGTGTCACCTTCCTGCACCTGGCTGATGGATCAACATCTAAACACCTTCAGGTTGTAGTAGAAGGAGAAAATTCTGAAAAGTAAGCAATAAATTATACCTGATATGTAGTGTTGAGGTTTTAAATTCACAATTGATGATCGGTTTAGGACAACCTACTAATTATTGATTTCACAATTTGGTACCATTTACAGAAAGCTTTCCTATATTTGTATATTTATATATATACCCTTTTACTTTCTCTGAAGAATTTTAGAAAGATATGAACCAACAGTACAAAGTATTTGTTATTTAATTCAAATTGGTGTGCATCTAACATGTCTAAGACTTTTTAAAATGTGGTTTTGCACCAAAATACACATAATAAAGGGTTCAGAATAGTATGAAATAAGCATGAGTTATCTCCCATTTTAATAATCAATTACTTGTGTTGACTTCCATAATAGATAGTGTTTTGGAAAATCGCGATCGATCAATAATCATTCATTAAAATCAAGAATCAGTCCAACAATAATTATTTATACCTGTTTCTGGGAAATAGGAGTCTGACTTTATGAATATGATTATCAGTACAAATGTTAATTTAATCTCTTTAGTTTGAACTATTGGTGTTTTCAGAATAGCCAGATATGGTGAAAGTGTGAATGTATATGGGGACTTGATCAGAAGTCCTGGAAGCTCACAGAAATGGGAATTACTGGCAAAGGAAATAGACATTAAAGGCACATGTGATGCTGATGTATGTACACTGTTTTCTCATTTAAAAGGATAAAACATTTTTCAGTGTATTGATATGACAACCTGTTTCTGTTCGTTCTTATAATGCTCAACAAGTCACTTTGTAAATGAATTTTTGCATGTAAATACAACATTTAATTTATTTCAGAAAAATATCCACTTGTATTTGTTTAAACATATTAATGTATATATATGTAATAAGAAGTATGCTGAAGGTGTAAGACAACAGTTAATTATTGGCTTCTGGAATTACTCATTACATGCACAAATATTAAACATTCAATATACAATGACAACATAGAATGCTCTTGGTTTGATAATAGAGTTTAATGCACATTGCTATAGATAAAGTTTTGTTTCATTTATAACACAGTTTCCGATTGGCCCAGCAAAATCTAAACAACCTCTTGATACAACACGAGAGTTTTTGCACCTGCGACCTCGATCTAGAATTAACAGCTCAATATTTAGAGTGAGGAATGCAGCAGCAATGGCTATTCACAAATTCTTTCAGGTAAATAAATATTACTAAGTATTAAGTGTGTAAAGATGAGTATGCAAGTTAGGACTTTTCTTGTTTTGTGAGAAAAATAGAATATATGTATGTGTGAGTAGGTGCGTGTATTATATGTGATGTAAGTGGTATGAATGCTGTGTGATGCCTTTATTTATACCAACAGCTCAATTATGTTTATTTAATTAATTATGATCATTAATATTACTATAGGAAGATTTGAAAGGACCTTTGATAATGATGAGTGATTATGAAAATGAGGATGAGTTATATATGATGATGATGAATGATAATGATGATGAATGATAATGATGATATGAATGATTAGGATTATGAATGATAAGGATGATGAATGATAATGATGATGAGATGATAATAAAGATGATGAGGATGATGATGAATGATTACAGCATTGATGATGGGTGGCCATGATGATGAGGATGAGTGATGAAAATGATGAATTACGGTAAAAATTATGAGTAAATATAAATGATGAAAGGATTTGATTGGTGAACGTGATGATGAATGGCTATGACTTATGAGAATGATAATTTGAGTGTGTTAATGAGGATCAATTATGACTGATGAGGATGAACTTTTAAATGTGAATGAAAATCTGGTGAGAATGGTAATGATGATAAGAAATAATGTGCATGATTAGAAGGAATATGATAAGCTATATAATTTAAAAATAATTAATTAAACTGTTTTTGTCTGTATATATTACTGCTGTTGGAAAAAATAAAACAATTACAAAAAAAAAAGTATTAACAGATAATCAAATGCTTGGATCTGCAAAAAATTCAATGTCAAATTATTACATTGTATCTTAATATTATATTTATATTTACAAACTGCCTTGCAATGGTTGTTTAATTATATTGTACTTAAATTCCTTAAAGATGCTACACTTCTGACAAATAGTATTTACTCTATCAAAAGATAGAGAACACAAAAAAGTATTGTTTTTCAGTTACAGTACAAAAGGTGTTTTTTACACCATTACCACCATTAAAAATTTTGAGCTTTAGCCTTCTAAACTTCTGAAGATTAAAGTATTAAATAGAATAATTAATTGTGTTCCGAAAAACTATGCTCTGTTGGCGGCAGAGTATCTTTAAATTTAAGATGCCTCAAACCAGCATTCCATATTATAAGATGAGGTTTCTGATGGTTTTAGTGAACATTGCTAGTTTGATGTTAAAATTTCTGAACTTTGAAGTCCGGGTAGTAGAAATCTATTTCATATTGAATTAGTCTATTCAAGAATGTCACTTAGTTTGGGGTGGGGGGGGGGATAGAAAGTAATTTCATAAGTCGAATCTATTCAAGAATGTCACTTAGTTTGGGGTGGGGGGGGGAGGGGGATAGAAAGTAATTTCATAAGTCGAATCTATTCAAGAATGTCACTTAATTGCAATGACTTTTATAAGATCATCCATATTGGAAGTTATTATTCTATCTGTTAATTTTGTGCTTTTCTCTCTAATCTACCAGAAATCACGAAATTATTATTTATTGAACTGTGAAACACATGTTCATATCTCTGTTGGATAGATTACAAAGTTATAATCCTTCGATTAGATATGAGTAATTTTTTTCTCTTAAATTTACAGACAAATAATTTTATCCAAATTCACACCCCAATGTTGACATCCAATGATTGTGAAGGAGCTGGGGAAGTCTTTTCTGTACAGGTATATTGGAAATCTCATAAAATGCGACGCATTGATCGTATTTCTGACAGACTTGATTCAAATAACAAAGCATTAATTGCCCGAATGCCAGGGCATTGTACTATTCACTGACTCGATCCATGCCCTTGTTTCAGGCTAATAGCTTATAGCTATTAATGTTCTTTCCCCAGTGCGGACCTTTCTTAAGTTATGATTTAAACTAGAAATAACTGTTACATCAGGTTAATTTAAAAAGGATCTAGGACTTAATTACAGTAGGCAAAGATATGACCATTATTAATTTTTATTGCATTTTTCTGAGTTTTTGAACTTCGGATTTTATCTCTGATTTCAAAATAATTCACACCACATATAGAGATATAAATTCATGTCAATAACTCAGTTTTTCATAAAAGTTTTTAACCTTGGACATAAATATTCCTTTCTTATAAAGAAAGTTTGTTCTTTATTGAAGCCTGATAAAGAAGACATTGTGAAGAATACTGAAGACAATGGAAATCAAGGTGATGAAGAAGATGAAGAGAAAAGTAAACTCTTCTTCAGACGTCCTGTATTCCTAACAGTTTCTGGCCAACTACATCTTGAATCTTTCTTAGGGTAAATCTTTTATCTCTGAGAAGATTTTAGTTTATAATTTGTTAAATTTTGCAGGTGTTAACCTTCGCAATTTTCACAAATTACTGTTGTTGCCTGTGATATGGTATGTCATTCTTGATGTGATCTGCTTTTTGAGAAGATGATAAACCAAACCAAACTTATAGATGTTTTTGCCATTTGCAGCGCTTTTGGTAAGGTTTATAGCTTTGGCCCAACATTTCGAGCAGAAAGTTCTTCGAGTGGAAGGTTTCACCTGTCAGAGTTCTACATGGTGGAGGGAGAACTTGCCTTTGTAAATAACCTTGAAGATATACTGAAGGTTAGTAAGTAATTAACTGACCATTTTAATTAGATTGATTTGTGGATTTGATAAAAATGACTTCATAAAAGGGGGGGGAGGACTTATGGCCAAGTAGGTGCTTATTGCTGGTATAATATAATATACTCAGTCTGATAAGTCAAATTAAGTATGACTGTTTTGTTTGATTTATAAAGTTATATAGTCATTTAGATTTTAACAAAAATCTCAAAATATTGTAATTGCATGGCATAGTAGGTGGCATTGAAAGATAATATGAAATAAATGTTGGTTCTTTCAATTGAAAAATACAGGTCATGGAAGATCTTGTAAAATGTACCACCAGGGAAGTCTATGAAAATTCTGAAGAAGATGTGAAATTCGTCACTAAATATATAGGCAACAAACAATATTGTGTAAGTTGTATTCAGAATATTTCAAAGATAAGGAAATCAAAGTTATGTTGATCAGTTTGAAAGTGTTAAAAATAGTACCTACATGTTTATAAGCAACAACAAAATTGTTATGATATCCATCTTTTGTTAACTAAATAAAAATGTGCTTGAAATAGAGCATAGCCAATTTGTATTTAAAAGTCAACAAGGATGATTTAAAATAACTGTAGAAAGTGCTTGAATGCTTATTGATTTTTACAGTGGTTATTTCATGAAACATTTCATTGTATAGTCATGTTTATATATTTATTTAACTGTTTCCTAAAATCAGACAATTTCACCTTAATAATGCCATTAGTAAATGATATTGTATACAATGATCTTTTTTAAAATGGTTTCTGACTGTTTCAGGATAACATTATTTCAATGATGGACAAAGATTTTGTAAGGTAAACATATACATGTACAGTCTAAACTTGTTATCTCAAAACTGATTGACTCGAAATTCCTGTTGAGTCGAATTAATTTTGATGGCCTGTTTTATTTCATTTTTGTATATGTATTTTAAGATCGGATGACTCGAATTTCGATGATTCGAATCTGTGGTTGAGTCAAAGTCAATTCCTGGTCCCTAGAACGGATATTCAACGAAAAAAGTAGTCGCTATCTCGAATTTAATTTCAGTCAAACATTTCAAATTTTATATTTCAATTACGTACATATACAATGTATACAAACAATTTAAATTCACCCGTGGTTTGTCATAACGCTTGATTGGTTTACTTGGACATAACGCCATCGGTATACGCAGGCCTATAACATATAAGTTTGTTGTATGAACCACTGAAGTCAGTATACCACCTACGGGAAATCATGGTGCATGCCTTTTATCGTGACAATCATATTATCGTAATTCAAGATTTTTTTTATGTTTTTAATAAAATCCAAAAAACATCTGCAAAACTTCTAACCAAAATGATTTAATACAAACCTTATAAGTTGATAAATCACGACAGTATAGGACTGTAATAGGCATGTACCCGAATGTAATAGTCATAAGATAAAGACCGTTAAAAACCACGTTCTGATCATACCTAATGACATTATGTTTGAGTCGAATTCAGGATAAGTAGAATTATTTTGGTTGGTCCGTTGAATTTCAAGATAACAAGTTTCGACTGTACTTAAAAGTCTTACATTTTTTACTAAAGTGAAACTAAATATTGCGTTTTGGTAAATTTCTTCTTGGTTGGCTATGTCTATGTAAAATGTATAGTCTTATTAATAATAATTTAATATGTCAAATATATGCAGTTATCTCCCTTCTCCTTAACATCATACTTTTCTTTGTCGGTGCATATACAGCATCATTGACGTCAATACCTTTTTTCATTATTAAGAAATGGTTTATTTTTCAGATTATCCTACACGGATGCTATGGAAATACTTGAAAAGAAAAACAAAATATTTGAAAGAAAAGTAAAGGTAACTGCTCTGAATTTCAAACTGATTGAAAGTAATAATGTCCAGTAGGATTATTTTGAGCAACATATATGTATTAAATTTATCATACTTATATAATGGATACAAATTTAAATTATGTAATAATTTTTGATTAGGTACAAAGACTTTATATTTAAGTTCAACTGAAGATAACTACTAGGTACATGTACAATGTACAAGTCTAACTGAATGGTTTTATTACATATTGCCCCTATTACTTACATGTAGTCCTCACTTTAATGTGAGATGTTTAATTACCACAGTGGGGAGATGACTTATATAAAGAACACGAGAAGTTCCTGGTGAAGCACTGTGGCATGATTCCTGTGTTTCTCACAGACTTTCCAGCGTCCCTTAAGCCATTCTATGCCTACGAAAACAGTGATAATAAGACCGTAAGTCATACTAAAAAATAAGTCATAGGTACTGTATAGTATTGATACAAGTTATGTTATACTCTTACCATGTGTCGCAATTCCTGTAAACAAACTCTTTTTGTGACGACTTGACTCGGCGTTTTTATACCTGGGGATTTTATCACAATAATTTAATGGTTCTCGAAAATAGTTGGTTTACAGTTAATAGATATGTGATACTTAACTATGAAATACAAGTTACTGTTTAATCAATTGCATGTATTTTACTTAAAGATGCCCTACCACCGACAGGCATAAAGGAAACTTATCATTTGAACAATAATTGGTGTTTAATCATGTAAAAATATATCTAGTAAATACAAAATTAATAATAAAATTTATAATTGAAACAAAGAATAATATAAGATATCTTGTTTTGCTTTTAATGGTTGTATAATCAGTACTCTATATAGAGCATAGTGCCATTTTTTCAGACGCAATTAATTAATTAGAAAAAAAATTATCTTAGAGTACAATAAGAAACTCAAACTTTTCAATGGTGGTAATGATGAAAAGTAAGCAACTTTTGTAACTGAAGAAAAATACTGATTCGACTGCTCTTGTTTTTGATAGATAAAATGTCATTCGTCAGCGGCGTAGCATCTTTAAGTTGGTGTAATCTTATTTTAGTTTTTAAATAAATCTGAACGGATTATGACAATGATAAAGTTATAGTTACCACACAAAAGTAAATCAGTAATTTGATCTTTTTTTGCAATATTGCAACAAAATTTATTTCAATATACTGCTATCATAAAAAGTTTCTTCCACTGAACAATGAATCAGACTCCATAAACTTTTTATTACCATGGGTATACATTTTCAAACGAATAATAGAGATAGGTAAGAAAACTTTGAATTAAGGAAAGCTGATTATGTATCACTACAGGTGATCATTTTTGAGGTTGTGTATTTTACAAAAAATATTATTAATAAAGTGCTATAAAATTTTTAATAATAATAATTATTATCATCCATCTAACTCTATGCATGAAGTTGATCTGTAGTTTTAGAAATCTATCAACCAATACTTTACCCAGGCTGGTGCTGTTGACTTACTGGTGCCAGAAGTCGGGGAACTGTTTGGTGGCACTCTCAGGGAACACAGATATCACGAACTAGAACATAAACTGAAGGCTATTGGCCAAGAGGAACAACTTAGCTGGTGAGTATCGGGTTATTAGGATAGTATACTGTGTAGCATGGAATGTTTATAGAATCTTTCTTTCATGGTTTGCAGATTTTTGAGGAATATTGGTGATTATTTGCTAAAACATTCATACAGTACGTATACTTGCATATAATAGATCTAATTATGTTGCTTTTATGAATTAATATGGTTCCACACTAACCACAAAGGTTTTCTGCAAAATGAATATGCGTTTTTATTCTGTATACACGTGTGTTAAAGGAGAAATAATGAATTTCGTAAACTATATTATTTAGCTATAAAAAACACACAGAAAATGTTACTTACTTATGGTTTTGAAACAGTTGATTCATTGAAATTACTCCCTTGTAACTTGGTAGAGAAATTTCAGATCTCCGCAACACCATTCATGCCCTTTGTTATTTCTCTGAAATAAACACAACAAATCTAATACAGATATTTTTTATAAAGTCGATTACATATTAACAATTTATACATTATATAATGTACTTTTAAAGAGGCTGTGCCAATAAGCATCAAGCTTTAGGTGGAAAGTGAAAAAAATAAAAATTCAAAATATATACTTTAAAGTAACCCCCTTTTTTACTAGAAAAATAGGGTCATTTCTGTTTGTTATTCTTTCAATGTTGTATTTAATTCGTTCAAAAATTAAATATCACTGCTGGAAGCTTGTTGAGTATGCTTAAAATAAATAAATTATAAAAAAAAGTGAAATTTTAGGACCATTTGTCATTTAAAATAGCCCTAACAACACTATTTTTTCCTTGGCAACAGCTTATTATTGCTTATAGTTTTAATGCCTCCTCTTTCAAATAGAAATAATTATATTGTCACAATATGTGAATTGTGACATTACTTGACACCAAAATACAGTTAATTCCTTTCACCAAACCATACATATAATATATATAAGTGTAAATGGATTTGAGGAAAAACAGACATAGAGACAAAACAGTCTCAATAGCAAATATTGTGTCAACTGTAAATCTGCTTGATTAAATTAAAAATATGGTCACTTACTATAACCAGATAATATTAGAATAGTGAAGTGACCATGCCTATGATGAAACAGATAAGCCCTATTTAACGCAGATAATTATTACTTGACTTTTTGGGAATCTCGAATTTCATGATATATCTAATGAAAATTTCACAGACTTGAAGTTGGCAAGTTTTTAAAGGAAACATTCGTAGAATTAAGAGCTTGATGTGGTTTCGAATATTAAACGGGTATGATGGTTTCAAAATCTACACATCGAATTTGTTGAACTTTCATTTTCCTTCAATTGTTGTATTTGTAGGTACCTTGACTTAAGAAAATATGGCACAGTGCCCCATGGTGGATTTGGGATGGGATTTGAACGATACCTCCAGTTCATCCTTGGCGTGAAAAATATCAGGGATACAATACCATTTCCTAGGACTTCTTCGCATTGTAAAATGTGAATTAGATATGTACTTTAAGTTGTCAGAAGAAGTCCTTCAGTAGATGAAGATGAATATGAATAAATAATTATCATAATCAATGAAAAACTCCGACAGTGAATAAAAATAAACAAACTTTTCTGAGAAAATTGAGTTTGTTTGTTTTACAGAATGGATATAAACACCTTCAAAAAGACGAAGATAATAGTTTTTGAGGCCAATTGGTCTTCACGCACATGTTACAATCCTGTTGAAGTTTCTAACTCCATCGGACAAGATCGGGATGTCATGATAAACAATATTTAAAATCAACGTATACCGGGTAAATCAACAAATAGATAAAAGCAGTGTCAAAGGACAACAGTATTATGGACATAGTCTTTAGAACATTCACTTGAATTATCCCAATAATCAAATATTTCCAACACGTGATATGACATCAACCTAGACAGAAATAATATTGCCCGGTTGTTTGGTTACCCTGACTAAAGAAAGCTTAGGTATCAGATAATAGAAAGTGCAAGGAGGAGGAACAAAACAACACTTTTAAAACTTACCCTGTCTACACAGAATCAGGACTTTAGGTGGGTATTTCAACCATAGAGACGCCAGGATGGACATAGTTTAGAACTTGGAAGATTTTAGACAAGATAAACCTTTTTAATAGTGTTAATACGTGTAATCCTATAAGATAAAATGGAACAAGAGGACACAACAAGAAACCTTTATCGTTTCTACATATCAAAATATTTTCAGCAATAAAATGGAAATTGAAACGTAACAAGAGGACACAACAAGTAATGAAATACTGATTATTTTTCGTTTTGTTTCACAAACAATAAACCATTTCGATGACTAGTACGACGTGTACCCTGTCACTGATTCGTCACTCTGCTATAACATTGTAATCGTCTCAAATGACTCGATCTTGCTACTTTTTGCCTAATGCTTTGTTACTCTCCAACCAAAAGAAAACTTTCAGAGATAATTACTGAAAAACAATATCTAAAAAGACAAATTGAAAGAGAAAACTACTATACTCTCACACAGTAGTTAGGTATACGTAGGTGACCAACTCCTTACGTTTTGCATGTATAAGAACTTCGTTCATATTCAAAAAGACAATGTGTAAGAAAGACATTGACATCATCAAAGTATGTGTGCATCAAGAAAGAGATTTTGAAATAAATCATTGCCAAATCGCCTGACTATACATTAGCTTTGCTCTTCTCATGACAATAGAAGTGACCATAAGCTAATCAAATAAGTGATTAGCATTCCAGAAGTTTTTTCACCTGATAAAAACGAGATCTAATGAAAGCTTGACACCGAACTTATTTTGTTTAAATATCCTTATTGCTATTAAGTCCGTAAGATGTATTATGTATTTGAACCTTTACAACTTAACATTAGCAAGTTCACAATTATCCCATGTAACATTCTAGGTATTGAAACCGGCCAATGATTTTACATTTGTCATGATAAAAAAATAAGATGGGTAACCTGGCGATTGAGAATTTGTCTTTTTGCTTACACTAGATAATCTGAACAAGTATATGTATGACTAACTAATATAAGCCATCTTTAACTGAAAATCTCAAATTTCAAAACGGGAGAGGTTATCGGTTCAAAGCCATCACACACGTAGTGATTTAGTGACGCACTGCGCCTATACCAGCTTCATTAGTTATTTCACCATGAACTTGAATGTTATAAAGTAAACGATGTTTTAACCGTGGTGTTTAGATTACAATTCCTTACGTTAGGGACTCTACAATAACCAGTACGTAAATAGATATAAAGACCATCCAGGCATAAGTTAGTATGTCTGTGTGTATGGTTGAAAAAGTTCGTCATGGAGATCGTCATGGTTGAAAGACCAATCAATAAGTTTTCGAAATCGATTTAGGAGGGTTTTTTTTACTTTTGTTGCATGTCAACCTATATATATGCATAAACTCGCAAATATTCTAGGTAAAAGTGAATATCGCATTGCATTTTACGATCGTTACATGCATGTACAATAACCAATACGTAAATAGACATAAAAACCATCCAGGCATGGGTTAGTATGTCTGTGTGTTGAAAAGTTCGTCATTATTGAAAGACCAATCATAATGGGGACAACCTACGTCATCGGAAGGGATATCGGGCACACAAAAACAATGAAAAAACGCCCGCTTCAAGATGAAAAGCGGCTGAAATTATGACATAAAAGCAATTCATCTTCTAAACCTATCGTGCGTCAAAGACAGTGTGTTGTTAGAGACTCTGTGAAACTATTAGAAATCGTCAAACTAGCTCAGGTAATGCAAACATCTTGACACAATATTTTTCGACAGCAGGGATATCGGTCACATTTTTCACAAACACGTTAAAAGTTGTAAATAAACAAATTTTGCTGTCACAAAACTGTCCCGTTTACTAAAATGTAATATATGAATGTTGAAAGAAAAATATTGCAATCGTTATATCTGCTAGTGGAGAAACATAGACGGTGCTTTATTAGAAATTATAAAAGGGATATCGGTCACACTTAGAACTTTAGGGGTAACGGTCACATCCAAAGTAACTAAAACTGAATATTAAGCAGCATGCGACTCCAGTGGATACGCCGCAAAAAATACCTTTATTGAATTTATCTTATCTTGAAAGACGACTTTTAACCCACTATCAGCAAATGGTTGGCGAGCTATTGAAATCGCCTTTCGTCCATTGCTCGTCATCCGTCCGTCTTTCACTGAATTTATTCACTGAAAATATGTCTAGTGTAAATTTCGTAACTTTATTGTTATTTACTGATATAAATTACCTTATATTTCAAGTAGTAACTATAGTTCATTTCATCCGCTTCAAAAGTGACGTACCTGTATAATTTGCGTTTTGTTGCTTTTGAAAAGAATGTCGTTCACATGGTAACGGTCAAATCCAAAGTTTTTGAAATGGTTTGTCGCTTCGTAAAGATTGCTGAAATATTGCAGCTTTTATCTAATCATTCAAGAGGAAATACTACCGAGATACATGAAACATCGTTAACTATTATCGTAACTATTTTTTTTGCTGAATACTTTGGTTATTCGTATAGTGTATATTGTTTCGTTGTTGTCTATACATGTATTTGTACATACCCATTTGTTCTTGCATTGCCTTTGCGTGGAATGCTTGCTGAAGCAAAGTGGAACTGGAGCAACCCTTACCAAGAAGACAAATTACATCTCAATGTAGTACCATTGTACTTTTTCGAAGTACTTTTCTGTGTTAAAGTAATTATAATTTAAAAACTTCGCAGTGACAATATATAAGAAACTACATAAAACTTAAAGATGTAAAGACATCCGATGTAAACAAAAGGAAAACCCACACTGATCTATAAGCAACAGAGATACGTGAATACATGATAGACAGGATCACTGAGGGTTTTTAGCTGATAGCGTTTGTACAGTTCTACATGACAGTTCACTGATAGTTTCTCCACAGATTTTCAACTAAATTATTTGCTTTATACAAATAAATACACAATAACGATTGAAAAGGTAAATAGAATATATCTTAACAACAGTAGCACAAATGATCATCAATGAACAAATTATAAAAGCAAATCAGTCGATAACAAGAGGCCCAGGAAATAGTGTGACGTCTACCATTAGATTTGCAAATTAGTCAATTTGATATGTGGAACCAATATCTTTAGCGCTTCATGTTGAATTAGCCGATGTCCAATTGGCATTCATGCTCCCCTGATTTTCAACTGGACGCATTTTCATTTTATAACAATTGTATGATAACATTTAAAGATGCTCCACCGTTGACAAATGGTATTTTTTCACTATCAAAAACAGGAGCAGGCGATGTAGTATTTTTCTTCAGTTACAAAAGTTACTTACTTTACACCATTACAAACATTGAAAAGTTTGAGCTTCTAATTTTACTTCAAGTTAAAAATATGAAAAATAATTAATTGCATCCCGAAAAAAATCCGTGACACTATATCCTACATGGAATGAAGTACTGGTTGCGCATGCACCAAAGGCGAAATAAATTATTTCACACTATTTTTTGTGTTAATTAGGCATATATATACACGATTAAACACCAATTATTGTTCAAATGATTAATATCATTTTTGTTGTGGAGCATCTTTAAAGATATTTGCATATCTAAGGAAAAAAGCAATATCGTCAAGGACGAAACAACTATAGTTTATTTGATCGATGGCACAAAAATTATGACGTTACATGAAAATAAGCGGATAGCAGATCATGCACCCCTGAATGTCAAATGCACTTGGTAAGTGGTAGTGGTAGTCAAAAATTTCCAAGATAGCCAAATATTCATTATTTTGTAATATTATCCGTCCCAAAAATAAGCATTAATATATACAACCCTATGACATAAATGAATATCAAAATATATATATCAAACTAGATATTTGATAATTGCATGTCTACATGGCAACGAACTTCAAATTGTCGACTACCGCGCTTTAATTGGTGCATTATGCACAACAATGGTAAAGAGAGAGATAGTACTTATAAAATTCCAGAAAGGTCCATTAAGTACATAAATATGGGTAATAATTCCTATATGAAAACCAAAGATGACTACCATGAAATATGAAATAAATGAATATGCATTACTAAGCTCACATGTGGAATTTGAACCATAGCAGCAAGTTCAACTATTAGAATCAAGAAAGATGACTTTCTAAACATGAAATTTAAAATAGATCCTTAATACTCTCTGGCAAATACATGTATTGGTATCGAAACAAATGATGTAATCTTGTTTCCCATCTCGATTTCTGATTGATCCCGAAATATTTTATACATAACTGGATCTACATATGAAACCCCTCCAGTACTTTCAGAGAAATAACAGAAACAAAAGACGGATGGATTTTTTATAGCTCTTTCAAGATCAGATAAATTCAATAAAAGTGTATTGGCGCTTTTCCACTGGAGTTGCACGAATGCGTAAATAACGACTACATGTACAATGCTGTAATATTCAGTTTTCGTAACTTTGGATGTGACCGTTACCCCTAAAGTTCTAAGTGTGACCGATATCACTTTCATAATTTCTAATTAAGCACCGTCTATGTTTCTCCATTAGAAGATATAATGAATGAAATATTTTCTTTCAATAGTCATATATTACATATTAGTAAACGGGACGGTTTTGTGGCAGCAAAATTTATTTTTTTACAACTTGTAACGTTTTATTGAATAAAATGTGACCGATATCCCTACTGTCGAAAAATATTGTGTCGAGTTGTTTACGTTATCTGAGCTAGTTTGACGATATCTTATAGTTTCACAGAGTCTCTAACAATACACTGTCTTTGACGCACGATATGTTTAGAAGATGCATTGCCTTTATCTTTATTTCATAATTTCAGCCGATTTTCATCTTGAAGCGGGCGCAAATAGATTTAGAAACCATCCAGGCATAACTTATTATGTCTGTGTGTATGGTTGAGAAAGTTCGTCTTGGAGATCTTCATGGTTGAAAGACCAATCAATAAGTTTTCGAAATCGATTTAGGAGGGTTTTATTTGTTTTACTTTGGTTGCATGCCAACCTATTTATATGAAGAAACTCACAGATATCATCGGTAAAAGTGAATATAGCATTGCATTATATGATCATTACATGCATGTTTACGTTACGTCCGGGATTCACTGCGTTGTGCAAGGAAAATATGTGTCCTGCTGATAACGTAATCGTTACCAATGGATTCATGTAAACAAAATCAAAGTACTGATAGTACTGAGAGCTTAAGGCAAGTTATAAAGTTTAATTTGCAGGTATTCAGACAATAAGACCGATAAAAACAACGAAAATCACTACAACCTACACCTTCAAAAATGTTTTCTTTTGAAAAAAGTCCCGCAGACGTTTAATTTTTTTAATAGTCATAGTTTCATGCAGTAAACCTCTTGGATATTGAAGTAATTTATCTTGATAACTTATAGAAATGGTTTATTAATATTGTACAATCTGAAGTTCAGTGAAGCATGGTAATTTTATTTATTTTGGTACATGATCATGGGAACATGACCATCAAAATGAACTTTATATTTTGCAAAATATATGAAAAGACAGCTGTGTAACATTATAGGTAGACGATAGTTTATGGCTCGGGAAAAATCAGAAAGTCTTAGTGAATCTTTTAAGAACTAAATTATATGCATTATCAAAGAAAATGTCATATTTTGTGAATCTGGATATGTTTTCTATTTCATATGTATTTGGTGTTATAAGTCAGCTTTGATATCGGGTATTACATCACTGTAAGCATCTCCATAAAAATTATTTGATACTGAAAATGTGAGTAATAAGTTTATTCATATCTTAAAATTTGCAGAAGCTGTCTGATCAGTTACCAGTAAGTAATATTAGATGTAATATCTCTATCTACAGAGTATAGAATGTCCATAATTCTGTAATAGTTTAACAGCTTTTAATCAGCAAAATTTAACTACATTTTGTTTAATACATCCAAAATATTTTTGTCTAAACATTCTATAGACCCTTCTGAGACCCTTGATCTTAGTTTGTTTTTTTAAATATGCTTACAATAATTCCCAAACTGAAAGGTAAATTTTGGAAAATATCGTAAAGCAATGAAGTACTGGTACTTTGGATCATCTGATCATTTCTCATTTAGCTCAATCATTTTTTTATATTGAATACTGATAAATTGTTCATTTCTAATCAAACCTGCAATATTCATTTGAAACATTTTCAATTGTAAAAAGATATTGAAATTCGCCAAATGATAAAGTTTACAACCTTATGATAATATTTGATGAAAATAGTAATAAATCAGGTTTGTAACAAAAGGAGTATCTTCTAATATTAGACAAATTTGTTGTTAACTTAAAGTACAGAAAACTTCTCTTCACAAAAAAATGCATACTAATGAAAAGAGAGTTTCTCCAAATTTTTTTATCTGTGAAATTGACACAAAAAATATCCCGGTTACATTTTAGGTTAAATGTGCCTTATTTAAACTGTACGAAAAATTTTCGCATATATTTTCTTCAGTAATCTACAGAAAACCATATGGTTTGATGAATATCGTCCAATTGGTACAACACAGAAAATTACGTAGTGTAAAATTGTCAGTTTTTACACTTTATGTATGGAAAGAGGGATACACACCTGCAGAAATTACTTAACAATTACAAACAACCTGTTAAAATTTGAAATGAAATCGTAGACCACAAATTAGCTTTATGGTCTGACCATATGTACCTGTTTCACTTCACTATAGATGTAGATGTAATAATTTTTGCAGTAATGCCACAAATAATAATTAAATATGATTTTTAGTTTCAAGTTATGTTCATTATATGACATTATGATACACCATTCGGATTTTTATAATTATTATCTTTGTTAAAAAACTAATAATTTCCTAATGATAAATATCTTACTTCTGGTAATCCATTTATCATAAAAAACATTACGCTGTTAGGCAGATGCCCCATTCCCCAGAAAACAGATACTGTATGTCCTAGAAAATTAAGCTTAATTTAAGGCATTGAGTATCTATCAGAAGTCAAACGTCTTGTGACCGATTTTGATGTGAATTATTTCAAAAATATTCAACTGATCACAGAAAATACATTTATGTTTTGTTTGACATTCTTTTTCATGAAAAATCTTAAAAATGAAAGAAAATATTTCAAAATATAAAGAAAGCAAGTCTTATATTCATTAAAACAAATGTTTGTCCAACATTCTTGTTGCACATATTCACTTATATGTAGGTAAAATCATTCACACTTGAGAGCAGCTATATTGTCTTTTATCTCAGATCAGCATTCAACAATCATTTAAAAACATTGTTTTAATGTACACAGAAAGAAAACTCATATCATTATCATAGATTATGTAAGTTAGATGGGGAGTCACTAGTGTGCTTAGACTCTGTGTGTGTATATATACACACAGAAAGCAAGGTGGATCTAGATGTAGTTATTCAACACAGACACTAGTAGCCCTATTCTGTTAATTTTCGTTCTCAAACTGTTATTTTAATCATATTAGTTATTTTTTAAATATTTACTTTGGTTATATCTGTTTTACCGTTATTATTCAAATTTTAGTTATTTTTTACAAATAGCATGTTATTATTTTCTAGCACACGTTATATGTTTGCTACTGAGTTATCGTTATCATTGCATGCGTTAGTCTTTTATAAATGATGTTAGATTCAGTGGCTGATGTTATTATTTATTGTGCATGGTTATTATTTTAATTTCCTTTGTTATTGCCAGCATATTACGTGATTTTTTATGTGGAACTTTGTTAGCATCAACAGAACATATGATTATTTACGTGACCACGTTACGATTAAGTTGAAAACGTTATTTTTCCGTGAAAGCGTTATTTTTCCATGCAAATACCACTTCTCAAATTGTTCTCAATGACCCCCCTACGGCGACAGCGCAGTGAGCCGGCGGGCGAGCTTCGCTAGTGTGTTGATCAGCGACCCATGACGAGAGCACGGCTCGCAATATAAGCTCGATTATATCGCTACCGCATCGCATGTGCTGTGCGATCTGTGCAAACTGAACATGGAATACATGTATATAGTTTTCAGTTACTATATTTACCAAACTTTACTCCGGAGTTTGCATTCACTGTTTAAATTCATTGAAAATTCCTTTCCATTTCTTCATCGTCCTTGTGATGATTTACGTTTAAGGGTTTGTGTTGGATTCGGTCAAAACTTCACTACTAGTATACTGATGTTATAATTTGACACGTACCTGTTCTTTGATGATTGGTTTGACGTCACAAATAGCGTAAAACAAGGCTGTAATATTTCGCCGACAATTTTTACGATTTATATAAATGACCTGGCTGCCGAAATAGCCTTCAATGTCTCTATTTTATTTTACGCAAATGGTATTGCACGAGACTTCACTATCAGCTATGACAACTAGTGCGTATCTAACATTCATTTTATTTGTGGTTATATCTGCTAATCGACATTACCGACAAATACAAATATCTTGGATTGTGATTTACCGAATTTCTGAATATGGAAATTAAATGCCCGCACGAGAACTAGCAAAATCTACCTTCGTGCCAATGTTTTAAATATTCTATTCATAAATACCGTTTCATCCAGTTTGTTAAAAAAAGCGTTCCTTTACTTTCTCGGTTCCGGTACAAATGCATCCAATGTAGTCACAAGAGGTGATCTAGATTGGAGATTTGTTTAATGTGAAACAAAAAATAGAGGCGTGTAGGCTGTGGCTGACGACTCAAAAATGTCATCAGTGGTCAAAAGGGAAATGGAGAAGCTGGGAATGTCGAGTAGACAAATTACTTACCGAACGATCGTTGATCGACTTTTATGTACCTATTCCTAATGTTAAACAGTACCTTCTTAAAGCCTGGTATATATTTATCCAGGAAGATGCAGCCGACTAGTACTGATATCGACGACTATGGAATGGCATTGGCCAAATAAATGGAAATAAATATACAATGTATAACCTATCGTACATTTAAGAATGAACCACAAACAAATCTTAGCAAAATTTCGCTGTGGTAACCTAAGCTAAAAGTCGAAACATTTAATTACAGGATCATTTGTGTACTCTATATATGCTCATCTAAATAGTGTTGAGGATGAAACTCACTTGATCTCATGTACAGTTTTAATTAATTTACCTGTATCAGTGTGACAGTGGTTTTTTTTTTTTCAAATTAGTGTCTCGTAAGCAAGTTTGGCTGGATATCATTATCATAGATTCTAAATTTGAAATAGTTTTTACTTTGATGTAAACTCTCTGTTGTTTTTATATGATTTTGAGATGTGATACTCAAATAAAGTAAATTGCATTGTATTGTATACCATGTAACACTGAGGTTTCGTCATCGCGGATCCTGGTGAGTACGTTTATGATATGCAAATGATTCAGCTAATAGTTACATTTCATCATATTTAGCAACACTTTATAGTATTTTAGGATTCTCGATACTGTACGCAATGTGTTCTGGTTGACATTCTCTACGATCCGTATATATCAATCTAAATAACTAATCAAATACATATATACCTTACACATGTATTATGGTTCTGTAGAAAATGTCACTTCAATTCGGCACTTCACGTTGCAGTTTAATGTAGTTAATGCGGACTAAGAATTTAAAAATACAACATTAAAACTGAACGATTTCGCCATATTATTTTTCGAAATCGACAATCGTACAATGTACGTGTAACCAGAAACATATATACATATGGATGTATGTTTCTGGTGTAACAACCACTTGAGATATTTGCTGTAATTATTAATATGATCAATGGACAGGTCTGCACTGCATACGGCCTAGCTGCGATGACGTAGCTCTGAACGACGGACGGCTCACATCTCCGACACGGCTCACTTGGCCGCCATGATGCTTCTCGTTAGAAAGTCTCGCGCTCCAAATATGGCAACTAGTACCATATATGGAATGACCTACAAATTTTCACTACGAAAGAAATATAATGTTAATAATAAGTTTTTAACATGAATTTAAAAAATTCTTTTTCGCTAAATTCTAAATAATACTTACATTTGTTCAGTTCCACCATGTTTATTCTGAGTTTGTTGGCTTTTTAAAACTTTTAAACATATTTCACCTTTGAGTGTTTCATTTCGTCACAGTTTCCGGTAAATCAAACATGGCGGCGTAATTTAACAGAATTATACATGTGCTGTGTTTGCCTTGGATTTTACTACTAATACAATCTAATTAAAATTAGACTTGTAATTCCGCTCCACTACGATACTCTACGTTACACTCCAATACAAGATCTAACGAAGCCCCATTCGAGGTCACCTCAGCATGACCTCTGGCCTAGAATCGGAACATCTTGGGACGTACTATTATCCGTTTACACTTCCGAATGAATCAACCATACCGAAAATTCCGTAGGCGACACGCTGATTGGCTAACCATAGGGGTCATGCTGAGGTGACCCCGAACGGGGTATCGTTAGATCTTGTATTGGAGTGTAACGTAGAGTATCGTAGTGGAGCGGAATTACAAGTCTAATTTTAATTAGAATGACTACTAATAGCTGATGAAACATTATAATCGAAAGGTTTGTGAATTGAATATTGATCATCGTTGTCAGAACAATACAGTTACATAAGCATATTACCCGAAAAATATAATTTTATCAGTCTCAAAGTGCGCATGTGGATCACAGCGGGGCTTGCAACACTAGCGGCAACGGAGTGGAATTCATACCCTGCCGGGAACCGGAGTGGAGGCAGGGTATGATTATTCGTTCTACATACGGCCGCGATCGTTTCAACTTTGCAATTGTTCAGTTCATTTTTGAAACAAAAAGCAAAACAAAACACATATCAATACGACTTTCGTAGAGAACCTGTGCGATATTGGGTGACTGAATAAATAATATACACTTTGTACATTTGAATTCTAAAGTTCTTATTTTCTAGCTTCACTTTTCTCGTACAGCAAACAATTTATCGTGTACATGCGGTCATGCAGGAGGGTAATCCTCTGGATAGTGAAGTGAGCAGAGAATACGTGAGTGCTGTCATGGCGCCGACGAACTCACATGTACAAGTGTTGAACGCCGTCGACAAAGGTACACCGGGTAGAAAGAGAAACCGCCCAGATGATTTCGTGGTTTTAGAAACAGAAAGTGACAATAAAAAAGTAAAAACCAACCAGACTTTGAGCTCTGATATATTAGTGGAATTCGACATTCATCACGCACCCACTACCCCCCCACCCCACCTGCACCCATTCCCGGGACTGGCCATACGAACTGTGATAAAAACAACGCTGAAGTCAAAACACTCGTAATAGGCCTGAGTGAAAGTATTAATCAAATGCACGTTCTATTTACCAAACAACTTGAACTTTTGAGGTCAGACGTGGCATCCATGCTAAATGTCAAAATGGAAACAGAACTGAAAAATCTACAATCAACGATAACATCCGAAATGGAAACAAGCGTGAAAAAGTTACGGTTAGAATTCGATAGAAAATTAAAAGGTTTGAAAGACTCGATACAAACGACAAACATACCTGCCCCGGACCACGTATCCGATACAAACGACAAAAAAAACTTAAAATAGCAATTAAAAATTTACCAGTATTGGAAGAAGAAAATGGTAAAAACAAAAATGAAATGACATTACAGAAGATGATTTCATTACAAAAGATTGGACTTCCGGAATAATTCATCCTATCCCTAAGTCGGATACGAAAGACTTCACCAATCCGCTTAGTTACCGGTACCCAGTAAAAATTTATACCGATATCCTAGGACAGCGCTTAAACACCTGGCTTGAACGTCATTACTTACTAGCGGACGAACAAAACAGCTTCCGTTCCAAGAGGAGCTGCCTCGACCACATCTATTCGCTTTATAGTGTTTTTAAATAACCGAAAACTTTCCAGAGAGTCGACGTTCGTTTGTTACGTAGACGCTAAAAAGGCGTTCGACACCGTCAACAGACATTGCCTGTGGTACATACTTAAAGCTATTGGCATAAGTGGATTATTCTTGGACGCGGTTAAATCTCTCTACTCACAGTCGCGATGTGCGGTACGGCTGAACATTACAAAATGTGAAAACATTGGTATGTGACGGTCTAAAATTAGCGGACATACAAATCACACATGCAGAACGTAAACAACCGAAAAGTAGATATGCGGGTGTTGTGATAGCTTCAGTGGACACGATTGAAAACAAAACAAAAAAAAATGAAAGAGAAAAAGAAACTGAAAAGTACAGACAACTACAACAATGTGTACATTGACAGTGACAAATCAAAAAGTGAGCTTGAAACAGAACGTACACTACACACATTCCTAAAAGAAATCGGCAGAAATAACAAATACCGAGTACGCGTGCACGTGGTGAACAAGTGCATAACAGTGACACACACGTGAATGCTCATGACAGTCGTCCGCGGAACAGAAACCACAGAAATGGGGGATACCAACATAGCGACAATAGTTTTTCAATCTCATGGAGAATCAACGGCACAAATTCAAATAGACGTCAAAATGACAGGTTTGATAACAGACCCGAATGCGATAATAGGCCTAGGGACACGCGTGACCGACTTACACCCAGGCCAACATGTGGTAACGTAAACAACCAACACGTGGGCAGGGACCGTCAAAACACACGACATTATAATGAACGTAGATCGGAAAACGGAGAATCCCGTCTGTCTCTAGGATTTTGGAATTTGGCAGGATTGTCAGTGATTAATAAAAACAATTTTGACTTTAGACAAAAAGTTATCACTGCAATGAACTTTGACATTTTTGCGGTGTACGAGACATTCCTGAGAGGTGATGAGGAACCACATATCAATGGATACCGATGGATTGGAAATAACCGGAAAGCTTTACATCAAAAAGCTAAGCGGGGAAGCGGCGATGTAGGAGTTTTTATAAGAAATTACATTTACATTTCGTACGAAATCAACATTTTAAATGATAATACGGATGACATTTTATGAATAAAACTCAGTAATGGAGCAGAGAAAGACCTTTATTTTTGTGTGTGTTACCTACCACCCCAACATTCAACAAGGTCAGCGGAAAGTGATGCTTTTTTTCCATAACCTATTGGAAAGTATTTATTCTTATCAAACCTTGGGTAACATATGTATAGCAGGAGACTTCAATGTCAGAATAAGCGATTCAGCTGACTTTATTGAAGGTGTTGATACAGTACCCCCTATAGACATTCAATTGACGACGGATCATATCATTATGGTGATGTTTTTATTGACTTTATGATTGAAACCAATACTTGTGTCTTAAACGGTAGATTTTATCTGATGATTTTACTCATGTCTGAAGAAGGGACAGATCAGTTGTCGATTACGTCATAGTTCCGCACGAACAGTTATTTTTATTTGATAGTTTTAACTAGAAACATATATTCATAGAGATTGGCAACTCCTCCATTTTTACGATCCGCAGATGTACTTCCGTATGTGCTTAGGTGTTTTTAGATAAACTCTTAAGTAGTTGAATATAGAAGAATAATTTTGATATTTTGTAAACGTTCAGTAATTTTCAGATGGTTTGAGTACGATTTTGGATAGAAAATATAATATTTTAACTTATTTATTATAAAAAACAAAATGCACTTCCGGTTTTTAGTGCCTAATTTTCGAAAAACTAGGTAAAAATTGCTTATTTTCATGCTTTTCAAAATTCATATTAAATATCATCAATCGGAAAAATTATCACAACACACCATGATATGATGTTTAAACTTTGTGTTGATGTAAAAATATCATGTTTAAAAGAATACACTTAAAAGTAGTTAGCCTAGGCAAAATGCCTATAAACCGGAGGTCCCTCTGCCTGTCAACAAAGACAAAGAAGGAGTTTCCAATCTCTATTTATATATGTTTCTGTTTTAATGTACTTTTTATGTCAGACATTGTGCGCAACCTAGGCCTGGAGGGTCACACCAGCGTACCCGATCATTCTATACTCGGATTTACTATGGGAACAAAACGGACAACAACAAGAAATCAAGAAAGTATCCCGGATTCCAGCAAAAAATATAAACTTATCGACGTTACGTCAGATTTTTAAGTACCGTCAGAATTTTCTAAAGATCTGATGCCGAAAATATCGACGCAAAGCAAAGTTTTGAAAGATCTCATATTCACGGAAAAATCACACTTAAGGAGCGTGGGACGGAAGCAGGTGAAAATAACGCGAAAAATAGAAACCTTTGTTGGTCGGCCCAAAGCACGAAAACGACCTTGGATACCACCGATGGTAACATGTTGTCAAGAAAAAAATAAATATGAAGAACTCTATAATAGTTATGGTGATTCAAATGATTTTGACGAGACTCATCTCGCTGATGTAAAAGCGAAACTAGAGACAAATAGTGTAGAGGTTTCTAACGCGGTAGATGTTACGTCCTTTAATACACCATTTACCAGGGAGGAAGTACGGAAAGCTATCGCGCGTGCGAAAAACAGGAAATCACCAGGATTTGACAATATTCCAGTAGAGGTTCTCCGGAACGACGTGTGTGTGAACATACTTCTCAAGATTTTTAAATATTCCTTTGACAATAGTACTGTACCAAAAGATTGGACTTCCGGAATAATTCATCCTATCCCTAAGTCGGATACGAAAGACTTCACCAATCCGCTTAGTTACCGGTACCCAGTAAAATTTATACCGATATCCTAGGACAGCGCTTAAAACACCTGGCTTGAACGTCATTACTTACTAGCGGGCACGAACAAAACGGCTTTCCGTTCCAAGAGGAGCTGCCTCCGACCACATTCATATTTTCGCTTTTATAGATGTTTTTTTAAATAACCGAAAACTTTTCCAGAGAGTCGACGTTTCGTTTCGTTACATAGACGCTAAAAAGTCGTTCGACACCGTCAACAGACATTGCCTGTGGTACAAACTTAAAGCTATTGGCATAAGTGGATTATTCTTGGACGCGTGTTAAATTTCTCTATTCACAGTCCCGCGATGTGCGGTACGGCTGAACAATTTCACGTCACCGATTGGTTTAACGTCAACAACGGTGTAAAAACAAGGTTGCAATATTTCGACCGAGCTTAATATCGCATATACATCAACGACCTTAGCAGAGGAAATCAATAAAGCCTATCGATGTGGAGTCACGATTGGTGAATAGTAATGATCTCTTATTCTTCTGTACGCCGACGACGTGGCATTATTGGCGCCGGATGAGCAACTCCTTACAAACGGATGATGAATTGTTTGCATAAATTGGAGTGTTGGAAGTGGCGTCTTACGGTCAACGTCGAAAAAACCAACGTTATTCACCTTAGAAACAAAAGTGTACCAAAATCAAATTTCCAGTTCACATGTGGCGATCTTTATATCCAGACTACCGATCGCTATAAATTACTTGGTATATGGTTTACGGAAAACACTTAGACATGGAGCTTACTTACAAGGAACTAGCGAAATCAGCAAGTCGAGCACTCGGCGCACTATACAGCAAATTTAGATTCGCGGGTGGCATGTCGTTTGGTGTTTTATTAAGAACCTTTATGAATCGTTAGTGGAGCCCGTACTTTTCTACTGGTACCGGTATCTGTGGAATTAACTCTTACTGTTTTGTTCAAATCGTCCAAAAACAAGGCCGGGGGCGGCTACTTCCTTGGCTCCGGAAAAAATGCTTCAAACGTGGGCGACTAAGAGGGACGACCTTGAGTGGAACCTCGTGTGCAACGAAACAGAAAATAGAAGTATGTAGGCTTTGGCAAAAAACTCAAGTGTTGTGAACCCCGGCGCGGTCTCATAAAAACAATTCATATCTGGTCACTCTCTCGAGGAAGAAGCTGGGATAAACGAGTGGAATCCATGTTAAATATATGGGAAACGTAACAAAGCCTTCACACCTGTATATACCGCCCCGGGGGGATTGCATACGACAACACGGGTGTGTATTTTATGGTCGGTTGATTCATACGTCGTGCCATATAGGGTTGAGACCGAATCATTTGTAACTTGTGTGAACTCGTACCTAGTAAACGAAGTTATATTACTTGTGAATGGTACATTAACCTGAGACATAGATAATAGTTCACATAGTAGCGTATGTTAGATATTAGACTGTAATACCATCTGGTATTCTTATCAATCAATCGAATCGAAAAAGTTAATTTATTTCGTACTCGTATCAAAAGTGAACAGTCCTTCCTAAACCAGAGACATCTATATGTCCCATGATGTGTTTAAGTCTGGTGTCAGGGCCAGAGTAATCTCAGGTCCTAACCAGGTAGAATATAACCGGAATGTTCACAGTTTTCATAAATTTTGAATAGATGATAATCATGATCATACATACAAATGCATTTTGTTTTTGTACTGGAATATCAATGAGTGTAATCAAGGATTATATAAGTAATATTTCGTCCTTGGTGATATATCAGGGATATATCCGCGGTCTAATAAAACTGAATGTAAAATGCATAAAATGGGTTTGTAATACTTTAATCTAGATGTATTTGTAATACTTGGATTAAAATAATTGATAAAACCAAGGACGTATATGAATCACTTATAAATCCTTGATAAAACTTTGTGATAATAGAACACGGTTTATTTCATTATATAGTTGAGAGTTTCCAAATCAACTTGATTTCATTGAAAATATATCTTTTAAACGTAGACCGTCCATTCTGTGATGTCATGCGTTTGTAATGCTGCTACCGGATCCCGGTAAACATACTTATTTCTCCGTACCCCACTTCTGACACCGGGATCTGAGCATTAGTTACATATTCTATAATCATGGACCGACCCGTTTAACAGGTCTTAATCAAAATACGGTAAAAATCATACTTCTTTAGCAAGGTCTTTAATTGCTTGAACGTTTATAAGTTCTATTTTCTTTAAACATAAAATATATAATTATATGTCATGATCATACTAATTTGACATTCACTTTTGTGTTATCAGAAAAAGATGTCTCAAAACAAAATTCTCACCATTATTGTCAAATTTTAATGGCGACAGTATTTATATACGGGACACCTTCGTGCGAATATTACGCAACTGTTTCTTTTAATCAAGAATTTATAAATGATACGTCATCTACGTCCTTGTTTTAACAGAGTTTTCGGAGATGGCTTTATGATGGCATTTTAAGAAAGTTTCCGATTTTATTTCAGTAATATATCAAATCAGTCTTCATTAAAAAATCGCATGGTAGTTATTTCAAGTTGCGCTCCAAATCTATGAAATAGTTTTTAAACAATAAAATACGTTTTTAGCTGTATTCACATTCCCTGAAAGTTACATATCACACTTGCTCCGGTTTTACAAAGCATATATTGTATCGGTTATTCACGGTACTTTTATTATCTGCAATGTACCTTGCATTTGGCACATACATTGTATACTTTATTATAGTTTAAATTGAAATTTATCTGTAATCGTAAATATTTAGGTATTTTTTTTATTGAATACAAAACAAAAACAAAAACGAGCTTACCATGTTTTAATGCATTGCTTTTGTCGGGTGTACTCTGAACGCCAACATTTTGGATTTACCTGTAGGGTAGTTTGTTGTTGACAGTGGGTTATAGTCTTTTTCCTAAAAGGGTAGTCCCAATGCCAACAGGTAAAATTTACATGTAAAAGTTACTGTGTTGATTGACTTATCTAAATGTATGATTGATTAATTTTTTACTTCAATAAGTGTTCAGATTTAATATCAGATACATATATACATAATATATGTTTTCTGTTGATATTCTATGAAAATATAACAATAGAATCTATGAATTAAATTATATTAAATTCACAGTGATTTTATTTCAAGGAATTTTAAAGATTTCCGTTGATATATATCTAAAATCTCTGGTGTAAAATTTCATTAGATTTTCAAGTTAAACTTTCCCATTCATAATATCAACGAAAAAAAACCACAGAAGTAAATTATCTTATTTCAACTTAGTGTAACACCAATTCGATTAAAAGTTTTGAAATAATATAAGCCTTTTGCCTGTTTATGTCAAATATGATTTCCAAACTTTAAAAATGTATTACTTGCACTTGACGCGTCCTTTTTAAGTTAAAACAGAACATATACTATATCTTGAAAGCTGTTTTGGATGCATCATTTATCACAATTATGTAATTTTCCACTGCTTTTCTTATCCTAAGATGGTATTTCTAGATCAGCGTGATATTACATTATAATGTAAATGTCGGTCATTATAGTAAAGGAGTACCCAATAGTTAAACTGTTGTCCGTTAACAGCGCAGTTAAATGATATATTTTTGTGCATGTTAGAAATAACATATAAATTTCTCTCCTAAGGTTGATTTTCGGTCAAATATTGTTATTAGATACAAAATTTGGTATATGTACTATATTCTTTAAACAGAAAAAAAAGACGAAAACTGTTAATTTGGTATTCTTAGCACTAAAAGTTTTGCAACATTTTGAGAACTACAAAACCTACAACATATTGGACTTGAAATAATTTTGCCAGTATTGCAACATTATATTAAAATCTATAAATGTGTATTAAAATGAATATACATGGTTAAGGACCCAAAGTAATAGTCTTCAATCTCATTTTCAAATAGTATTTTTTCATTGTTAAGTGACGTCTAAAAATATATTTTGTATCTAAAATACATATAGAGCATTTAAAATCAATGATATTAATCAATATTATTACCAATGTTTGTAAACGTCATATATGTGTGTTTGTGTCGGCTTCAATAGATAACCACAACTTAAACTATAATCAACAGATCAAAATTTCCCGACAAAATTTAATTTAAACTGTTAATGATATTGTTTTTCGCCACTCACTTTTCAACTAATATTAAATTACTTAACGGTGTACGTCTTTGCGAAAACAGAAATCAAAAACTATGCACGGTCACAAGAAATGAAAGTTGGCTAAGAATAATGTAGCCCTGGAGAACTCCTATGTCAATACAGAATACAGTTACATTAGAATATACATTGATTGAGAAAACTGTTTTTCTGATAAAATTGAGATTGATTTGTAAAAAGATGCATTGTTCTTAATATAAATCTGCATGTAGCTCCTTATTAATTCTATGTATATTAAAGCACCGATTATCTTTAATTAATAATTTACTTGTGTATTGTAAGATATATATTGAAGGAATTATTTTCCAAAACCCACCAATATTACCTATGATAACTGATTGAAAATACAGTAATTCTCAGGTGACTATACAGGTGAAAATATAAAGACAAAAGACAGCTTATATGAAACAGTATAGTTATTGCCTTCCTATTGTGTCCTAAAACAACACCTACCTATTGTTGATAAATATGTTGGCGTTCAGAGAACACCCCCTTTTGTCAAATATTAACCTACGATGTAATATCAGGTATTATAGACGAAAAACCAAAAACTGTTCCAATCTTAGACTGTGTATAGTTATTACGTATCTTCTGTATTTCTTGGCCTTCCTCCGAGTTATCATGTCGTTACTAGCAGTATGAAAACTAAACGAGGTACTAACTTGAAAAAACGCATTCTTAAAAAAAATATCAGCAACGATAATTCAATATCATAACATACTACATGTACTTTATTTTTTTTAATTATGTTAGCACTCAACTGGTCATTATCATTTCCGTAGATTGGCCGAGTCACTAACTGCACTGCACTACAACCAAGGGATTATTTTAATTAGCTCACGTGTCACTCTTACCTGTATGGGGAACCCTGTGGTTAGCTTAAGCTACATGTTGTTTCCCATGACTACCAATTACCAATAGTTTGAAGAGTTGTAACACCTGTGGGTTACAGAGATGAGAAGGTTAGAATTGGGGTGGCAAGGGTACCCAATCGGACATCCTTTGGCCTTTCCTACAAGCACGGAAAGTGTACATGTATTCATGAATGCCCAAGGCACGGTACTCTCGACATAGGGGCGCTTCGACGGCATTGGGGTGAACTCGAAGGGAAAAGAGGGGGAAACTTTCACAGACGATGCTCATAGTTGCATACACTCTTGAGAGGGAAATTAAAAACCAACAATTTTTAAATGTTCAATGATTTCCGTTCTATCGATGAGATGTACGAGCGAGTTCCATCATTGACTAATGACTATGGCCATGCTGTTCTATTTATTGAGATTACACATGCGTGTAAGCCACAACCAATCACTGCCATGTTTTTCAAAAAATGACGCATGCGCAAAAGAAGTTTAGTTAACGTTGAACGACTAAAGGAAATCGGTGGTTGAGCTCTAGTCGATAAGACATGCGCAATTACATTTTTTTGTTTCTGTGCACATGTGCACAACATGAAACTAAAGTAAGTTCGATCACACTTTAGTTTCACTACGGTGACTATACATGTAGCTTGTGATCGAACTCGCTCTAGTGATTGAGGCGAAGGATGCGTTCGATTCGTATGCACATAATTAAGAAATGCGAGTACGGGCGATTTTCGATGTAAAAAATCGGAGCATGTGGTGGTTTTACGTACTTAACGTTGTGTGTAAAGATACATTAAAGATGTTAGGATGATTGTAGATTTATTAGCAAAGAAATATATTGGGGACAGGAGGCATGGTTGAGGAGGCCAGGAGCCGTGACGGCAGCCTGGGTGAGCACGTCCATGAGTTACATTATGAGAAAACATATATGTGTATTTAAAAAATCCCTAAACAGGGCTCCGTTCATATCCATTCAGAATGAATGAAAACTTCTCTTTAGCTCGATCGGTTGAGCGTCAGCCTAGTAATCCATAGGTCCCGAGTTCGATCCGTGGGTGAGGTATTTTAAAATCCTGCACCCTGTGACATTGGCGGCTCGGGAATGACCTGCAAGGGAATCGATGTGACCTCTGGAAGCTCGAGGATAGCCGCAATATACCGCTTGGCTAGGGAGAGATTATCGGGACCTCTGGGTCTCCATAGCCGAGCGGTATATTGCGGTTTATAAACTATCGCCATGTGGTCTCATTAGAACTATAAAGTACATGCTGTGACGCTTGACTGGTCATCACGTCAGGAAAGGTGTTATATTTGGTGATGGGGTGATGAATGACCCAGTGCCCAGAAACGATAAAGTGACGGCACGGGTAAAACTCTTCGATTCATTCATTCTGAATGACCCAAAAGAAATGACTCGAATGAGGGTGGAAAAGGCCCTGGTGGCCCCCAAGAGACATAAAGATATGTACCATGTTACGTTACAATGTTCACATATTAAGATAGGTGCCAGTGGCGTAGGAAGTTTGAACGTAATGGGGGGGGGGAGGAGAGGTCATGGGCGGTCAAAGGTCCTCAAGAAGATTTTGTAACCCCCCCCCCTCCGGCCCCCGGCCCGGCCGCGCCCCACACCCATAATCATATAAACATTTTTTCATATATCATTACAAATAATCCTTGTACACATCAACAGTTAAAGGCGTTGGTAACGCGGAGAAAATTCTAAAATGAAGTACTGTATTTTTAGAGCATTTTCTGTCGCCCCGTCCGCTGCCACCGCCCCGATTCCTACGTCCCCCGGTACACTATCTAAACCTCTGCAACTATTACGCAACTATATACCTGTATTTCCATCTGTATCTGTATGTTCGTGTCTATACATCGGGTGTACACATACCTATATACGTAATGATATCATTCAGATGTATGTAATATAAATTGACTGGATGAAAATAAAAAGAAGTAATTATTTTAAAAACAGATTGACAATTAAAATGTTTGACAACATGAATTTTTGACTCTAGTTTAAATGCTAGAATTATCTGCAGCTTTTGCGTGGATTTCAATGGATCAAATTTCGATAGGTATAATACCTACTATACCCTGTCTTATGCGGTAAATCTTTAATATATTATGTGGTTTTGTCGTTGTATTGAGTGATTTTCTGTCTGCTTTATATTATAGCTCTATGTATCACAACGAAGAACTAAAACAAGCTCTCTGATTTATATTATCTAAAGAGTTATACAAGACGCGTGTGTTATACATGTATTTATTAGAATGAACATGAATGCTCGAACAAGAATCATCAGACGAAATTGTTTTCTTCGGTGATTTTTTTATTTAGAAAAAAATTATCCAACGATCAGCTTTAATTCTATAAATCGAATATATGACTTAATACATTATAATTGTTTGAATAATGTCCAGAAATTGTACCTCAGTTCGTACGTTATTAAACCATTAAAGATACTATAACGCTGACCAAAGGTATTTTTCCTATCAAAAACGGCAGACGAATCAGTATTTGTTCAGTTTCAAAAGTTATTAACTTAATTAACACCATTTCCGTCATTGAAAAGTTTGAGCTTCTTATTTTACTTCAAGATAAAAAAATATATATATATATAAATTAAGATATATACAGTGTACATGTCGTTGTGTATCACAGTACCTGTGTGTGTGTGTTTTCAAATACTTTTAAATGAAATCGATAAAGACGATAATCTAATTTGTTTACTATAATACATGCTTCATCCGTGATTTCGGTCATCAGTTCAATCAAATATCATTAAAAAATTGATTCTTCATATTTATAATAACCTTTATACCTCAGATTAGAGATACTGAATGATATATAAATACAATATATATAAACACATACATGAATATATACAATCCAGGAAACATTATCGTAATTATTACAATTTCCTCTTTTGATTTTACTTATCAGCCATCATAAGTATACATCTGTACTTATACTGCTATCAATATACCGTTAATTTCATTAGTTTGTAATCAATTTTTTAAGGTCATAGAATAGACGCAACCTTTTGAATTATATCATCAATTGTCGTTTTAAGAATAGAAGAAGATAGGAAAATTACATGAATTCTTACGTTCACTTTTAACAAAAATTGATAATGTCATTAAAAACACATTTTTGTTCATTATCGCTGTCTAATATAGCGATATGTATAGCATTCCTATCATTATAACGTATCATAGAGTCGCTAATTAATTACCGCTAAATGTCCAGTTTTGTGTGACTAAGTCATATTAAAATTAGAATTATGTCTTCATGTATACAATTACAATAATTTGAGCAGGACACGTGCACGTTGAAGAACAGACTTGCGTTAAAAAACAACATCAACAACAAGAGGCCCAGGGGGCCTGTATCGCTCACCAGGTAATGTTCTGAATACAAGTTCATTGTTTCTTTTCTGAAGGAATTTGAATATTTACATCTAAATCCCCTATTGGGCCCTACTTTTTCTGACCCAGGGGGTCAAAGCCAAAATTTATACGAATTCTGTTAACCCCAAGGATGTTTCTGGCCAAATTTGGGTGGTACAAACCATGCAGATCTCTAGGACAAGTAGCGATTTTTAGAATTTACCTCTATTTCCCTTATTGGCCCCCCCCCCCACCCTCCTGCCCCCGGGGGTCAGAGCCAAAATTTATAAAGTTCTGTTCCCCTTCCCCTAAGGATGTTTCTGGCCAAATTTGGTTACAATCTATGCAGAACTCTAGGACAAATAGCAATCTATAGGATTTACCCTCTATTTACCCTATTGGGCCCCGCCCCCTCCTGCCCCCGGAGGTCAGAGCCAAATTTTTTACAAGTTCTGTTCCCCTTCCCCCAAGGATGTTTCTGGCCAAATTTGGTTACAATCCATGTAGAACTCTAGGACAAGTAACGAATTATAGGATTTACCTCTATTTCCCCTATTGGGCCCCGCCTCTCCTGCCCCCAGGGGGTCAAAGCCAAAATTTTTACAAGTTCTGTTCCCCTTCCCCCAAGGATGTTTCTGGCCAAATTTGGTTACAATCCATGCAGAACTCTAGGAAAAGTAGTGATTTATAGGATTTGCCTCTATTTCCCCTATTGGGCCCGCCTCTCCTGCCTCTAGGGGGTCAGAGCCAAAATTTATACAAGTTCTGTTCCCCTTCCCCCAAGGATGTTTCTGGCCAAATTTGGTTACAATCCATCCAGAACTCTATGACTAGTAGCGATTTAAAGGAAATGTTGACGGACGGACGGACGGACGGACGGACGAAAAAGAATGGTAAATGATAGTAACTGTAGCAAATCCATGTTCAGTTGCACAGATCGCACAGCACATGCGATGCGGTAGCGATTTAGTCGATTTATATGGCGAGCCGTGCTGTCGTCATGGGTCGGTGATCAACACACTAGCGAATTCGAAGCTCGCCCGCCGGCTCACTGCGCTGTCGCCGTAGGGGGTCACTGTTTATAGTTTGGTATGTTTTCGATGGGTTTTGATGAATACATTTTTTAGCCAATTTATATGGACGACAAGTTGTCATTTTTTATGTAGCATTGCATGATCAAACTTACATCAAAACTTTTTAAAAAGTCATAAAAAGAAAAAAATGAATCACATTGTATAAAATATCTCAAAAGCCAACTGCCATTTGATTGTATTATGATGTATATAAATCATCAAATCTTACCGAAAATATTACCTTTATATATATATATACCTGTAAACGTAGCTATATTTATCAATTAAGGACCCAATCAATAGTTCTCAATTTCTGAATTATCTGATGTACATGTTCATTACACAGCAGGAAGAATGGTGGCTACAGGATGTCACCCTGAAAAACTCAACGTTTTGGTAATGGCGTAACAGAAGGTGTATTGACTCGACGTGTTAGATATGCTCTGATTTTGCTCTTTTCCCATTGTTTAATACATGGTCACGTGAGGTTCGATATATATATCGAGGTCCTGTAACCTGTAATTAATATGTAAATCGGAAAATTCTTTTGACATTTTTCAAAGAAATTACGTACATATCTAATATAGAAATTAATTATCTCAGTCTACATCCTCGGCCATTATTTAATTATACCAAGGCGTTATAACACCTTGTTGAGGTCCGTAATTGATAACTGCAGTGAAGGTCCTCAATATTTTGTAACCCCCCCCCCCCCCCCCCCCCCCCCCCCCCCCCCCCCCCCCGCCGCACCTACAGGAGGAGATTAATTCAACTCCCAACCATATATGTTTTATGTACATTTTTCATATATCAGTAAATTTAATCCTTGTACACATTTATAGACAGTGGGGTCGCTATAAAAGGATATTAACGAATACGCCAATTGGCCAGATTAGCGTGTGAGCGCCGAAGGCGCGAGATTTTAGTGATTTAGGTGTCTGAGGGTGACCCCCGGAAAAAATATGGTAATTTAGAATGGCTGAGATGAGTTTTACAATGTATTTTGATGATTTTGCGAGCGCCCGAAAGCGCGGGATTTTGGTGTTTGGGGGGTCCGGGGCCTCCTCTAGGAAAAATATTACGATTTAGAATAGCTTAAATGAGTTTTGATGAATTTGCGAGCGCCCGAAAGCGCGAGATTTTGGTGTTTGGGGGGTGCGGGTGTCTACCCCGGAAAAAAATACGGTTTAGAATGGCTGAGATGAGTTTTTACGATGTATTTTAATGATTATAAAGCGTTCTTAACATGGTAATTTTTTCTATTTAAAGCTGCTTGCATTTAGAAATGATAATTGTGTCGTCAAAACATTATGCAACCCTACTCGATCTGAATACACCGGCTTCACACCATCGGCACATGGTTGTGTAACATAAAAAATGAATTAATATTGTCTCGCTAAGACATAAACAAATTGATCTTTTAAGAGAATTTTTTTTAGGTAGTACATAAAATCCTGTGTATTGAATTTTGACTAGGCCTATTTAAGGTTTGACATTATGTGTTTGAACGTTTTAGGAAATACGCCGCGCAGCGGAAAACTTTCTAGAATGAAGTACGAAAAATGTGCAGGAGGACCCTTTTTTCTTTCAAATAAACATTTTTAGAAAATTTCAGTCGGCGAAAATGGGGGGGGGGGGCAAAAAGACATGTTTGCCCCCCCCCCCCCCCCGCCGTCCTGGGGAACGGGGGGGGGGGGCAGTTGCCCCCCCCCCCCCCCCCCCCCCCCCCGCTTCCTACGCCCCTGGTCTGTATACACTTATTTTTGCGTTTCCTTACTCTTTTCGTTGACCTATTCTCTCCTTGAATGATGGAAATTGTTCGTATATTGATATTTGTTATGGAATATGTTAAACACGATTGCAGTGTTAAAATTAGAACGAATATATGTACACGGCCTGCTATACCTTTCTACAATACTATTTTCTGTCAAAAAGTCTTTTGAGCTACAATATTGCAGCTATGTTAAAATATGAAATTATATGCCCTTTAACATCAAATACGTATTTCAAGATTATGCTCTTTTTAAATTCGCTACATTTCGTTGTTTATAATCATTTTCAGTGTCAAATCTAAATAGGCAGATAAGTTTATCTTAGCAAGTTTACTACAGAGTCTTTTGTATGGAAAACTGTTATAAATATTTGTGTCATATTGGATACTGTTCGCATTTAAAGTGTACACAGAACGGGAAATAATATTTAGATATGTTATTTTGTTTGATCTCCTGACCAGAATGTTGAAAACCGCATCAAAATCGGCCGCTTCAGTACCGAGATACAGCCCTCCGAAGTGTTCGATTTTTACCTGTATATCGACTGCTAATCAGGGAATCGGATTTTGGAAATAACCGGATGTGACGTCACGAGGACAACGGCAGTGAGGTGCTTGGTAGTGGGGTTATAGCACAAAGGGGGGGGGGGGGGGCATATACATGTATTTGTATTCCTGAAATGGGGTTAAGAGAATTTTACAAATATATATACAGTATACAGTTATGTTGACGATTTAATTATATTTACATGAATAATAGGAAATATTACAACTGAAATTAGGCTAAATACATAGCTGAAATATGTATACGTTATTTATGTTTCTGGTACATTTAACTAGAGATCTTATCTCTGTTTTAACAACTTTCTAAATGATCAAACCTCGGGAATATTCCATTTTCATAATGTGATCTAAAAAGAGACGAATTAGGAAAATGATGGTTATATAATTATTCATTTGAATATGTTTCTGTATAAATAAAAATTCTCTCTAGGCCTATGGATTTCAACAGAAAATATATGTATATGATTCTGATGTCAAGAACCAACATAACGAAAAGAAAATGTTTTAAATGTATTTTATAGTTCAATACACGTAGATATCATAGACATAAAGTAGGAGGGGAGTAAAAAAATGGATATCCGAAATCTAGCAACTATCAGAAATATCAAAATTCTGACATTGTGAGCATTATATTTGCATTATTCTTTCTCGACATGCCATTTGTAAATAATTTTGTAGTTTTTGTTATAAAAATACATTTACGTGTTACCAGAACATATAAACAATACAAATGTATAATGAGTCTTTCTGAAATATATACTGTAAAATCTAGTAATTGATAGACTTGTTATATGTTATGTTGGAACGGTATATTGTACTGCAAACCAGGGATTTTTAAGTGTAAACAAATATTACATTATACAACAATTACATGATGGTCCATCGCTAACTTACCTGTGATCTTACTTTTGACACCTGACGCGAGCTCATCAACAAAGCGTGACAGGTCACTACGTAAACACCTTTCTTGCGTAATCTGGTTAGCCCCCTCATTAGTCTCGGTTTACCACGCGGTTTAGTTACTGCAGTATATACAGCGGCTGTATCTCCATTTGCCCACTTTTTATAACAAGGATTATAGTCTATTTCAGAATAGTAAACAATGATTTACCTGTGTTTTACCTTTGAATTTCACCTGTGCTACTGTACTACTACTAATAATAATAATATATTTTATTAACGTGTCACACATTTTTACACAACATTTACAATTAAAAATATTCATCATTAATAAAAATGCCCAGCCATTAATTGGCTTACGAGACACAAATGTACTAAAATTATGGACAATATATGTGAATAAAATAATATTTTCAGTTAAAGTTATAATAAGTTAAGATTATTATAATAGAGATCGCCTTCTCCTCATCGCTAAAAAGATATATTTAGCAAGACTAACTTGTAAAACATCACAATTCATTAAAAAGAGAAGTTGATTATCAGAAGACATACTTTTCAAAATGTTCACATAAAACAGTTACTCTATCAAATATGTAAGTTTTCCTTAAATCACAATACGCTTTCGGCCCTGCAGGTAGGGCGTTAGAATTGTACCTGCTGCCCCTATTGCATGATCGTAAAAGGCGACTAAATTTAGGATCTTATCTTTTCTCTTCTTCCTAACCGACTTTATCTTTCCTAATGCCTCCCTTGGCATCGCCTCACTTTTGGCCTTGAGTTGAGCGTTCGCCCCTGTGAGGAAGGCTCTGGGTTCTGTCCCCTGGCCGAGACACACCAAAGTCTATAAAAGTGGTAGTTTCTGCTCCTGCTTACGCTCAGCATACAGGGAGTGGGACGACTGGTTCGCCCGTTGTCAGTATAATGTGACCGGGTGGGGTGTGTTGCTTGGTGTCTTCGGCGGCATGCTTCAGTGATATAGCACTATAAAAAAGGGCAATAGTTCCACTATACAAGAAGACACAACACGAATATACCGCAGTCTCCCAAAACACGCACCTCGCACAACATACACGCAACACACCGCATACATGGGAGGCCGTCCTTACATGACCATAGCTGTTAATAGGACGTTAATTAATCAAACAAACAAACAAACAATTTACATCCTAAAAATAAAATGAACTTCAGACTCGATGATATCTTGACAAAATGGACAAGTTCTTTTGTTTAAAGGCATTGGAGGCTTACAATAACGCCCTGTCTCTATATTCAATGGCAAACTGCCACAACGCAACTTAGCAAGAACGCTACGGTGACCTCTAGGCATAATGCAGGAAACATAACTTTCAGTTTTTAAATCTTTCTTAAAAGTTCTATATGTCCTAAGCTTATTTCCGTTTACATTTCTATTATCATTCCATATTTCCGTGAACCAGGTCTGCTCATCATACCTAAAAACACACTGCTTAATGGACTTCATAGCAGTACGTATAGATGTAGCACAGTTTATAATATTAGTTACATTATATTTAGAAGCCAGTTTGTTTGCCTTCGAGTCCCATGATCTGCCATACTTTTCGGACCATTTACACACTTTATATATCAGTCTATTCGTTGACAATGTTTTTAGTTTACAGCGTAGACGAAACACTTCAATATGCTGCGTAGCTAAACATGACATCCAACCCATGTCCCCTCTTTTTCCACAGTTAGAAGTATTTTTGGAGACTCCCAGGAACAATCTAATTGCTCTGTTCTGCACGTTATTGATGACGCGGTGCTCAGTCTGGCCCCATATCGCTGAACAATAGAAAAGAACTGGTTTTACTAAACCATTACAGAGCTTTGTATAAACAGAGTAACTCATTCCTCCGGCAGCTATAAATTTCGATGATAACATCCCCAAAGCTCGGCTGGCCGATTTTGCAAGTTCCTTTACCGCCATTTTTAAATCTAGGTATTCATCGAACCATAGCCCTAAATACATAAATTTATTTATAGGCATTACATATCTCCAACTCATTTGTACCACATGTGAACACAGACTTCGTACGTGATATAGAATTGGGGCGAAAATGAATAATTTTGGACTTCGTCGTATTAATTGTGATTCTCCACTTGAAGCACCATTCCGCCACAATATTCAATAACTTTTTGTAGATCACTTTCTGTCGCCGAGATGAGCGCTATGTCGTCCGCGTAAAAAAGAGCACTTAAATTCATTGTGTCTATGTTGACACCACATCCTGACTGATTAAGGATTTCAATCAAGTCATTTATGTACAAAAAAAGGCTGCCGGTGACAACAAACATCCCTGTTTTAGGCCCGCCGTACATTGAAGCTGTCGGTTAAAGTGAATAGTCGGCCAAAGAAAACCAGTCTAAATGCGTTCATTGGCCTTCCAAAAGCTCTCACATATTAATACGACGGTCAAGTTCTGCTTACATTTCCCAGTTCTGACCATTGAAATAAAGAAAAGTTGAAAGCATTGAAAGCGAGGCTGCGTGGAAATGTAACCACGGACATAGTCAGCCGGGAGGACGTTTTAGGATTCCTATACTTTAAATTAATTTCTACTTACGCAGACAGATTCTGACGTGAAAGTTTATTTTTCTATTCCATAAGAAATTATACTGGATACATTCACACCATTTTTACCGACTTTAGTCATCCTTGCCCGACTATTCACTTTAATGTTCCATTTATCCGTACATAACATTTTACATCCTCATATAACGAAAATATGGCTCTACAGAGTTTTCCCTTTATACCAACTTATTGAAATTTAAACCACAGACAATCCCTATCTACTGTGTCGAACGCTTTCTGTAGGTCTATAAAACTTGAAAATGTAGATTGACCTTTCAATTTTCTATTGTGTATAATGTTATATAATGTATAAATATGTTCCTGACATCCTCTTGACTTACGGAATCCATTTTGAGCGTCGGCCAGTTTATTTTCCCGTTCTAACCACTTCGTAAGTCTGGTATTTATAATATCGCAATAAACTTTACATGGTACCGATAAAAGTGTTATCCCGCGATATGTTAAGGGGTTCCGAGGGTCTGTGGAATTTGGCTTAATTAGTGGATTAATTGTTCCTTCCTTCCATTTTCCAGGCACCACTCCATTTTCAAAGCATTTTTCAAAAATGGAATGAAGTAATGTGACACATGCATCAGTTTTTAGCGCTTCCGCCGGTATGTTGTCTATCCCTGCTGCTTTATGTAGCTTTGCTTTTTTTTACTGAAACATCTACTTCCTCCATCGTTATCGGGGCATTTAGAGAACTACTATCACAATCATCTCCCGCGACGGAATTTGTTTCCTCTCGAATGCGCTTTATGTGAACCTCATCAAAGCTATTGTCGCTAGTAGAGCATGTAGAATATAGGTCACTGTAGTCTAATTTCCATCTATTTAACACTGCTTTAGTATCGGTAACAATACGACCATCACCATCAATTACTTCCCATGGAATTCTTTGCTTGCGTTGTTCTCCAATTCCAATTTTACCAATATCACGCCAAAATTCCCTAGAATCGTGTTTAACAAGTGATTCCTCTAATTCGCGTTGTTTCTGTAATTGATAATTACGTCTACATCTGCGATGAAGTTTGTCGAATAGTCGCCGAGCGATACAATACTCCTCCTTATAGCGACGACGTATTATAGGTGAACCTTTATACTTCAGCCAAGTTTTTTCTTTATCGCATAATGCATCCCAATTCTCCTGTAAGATATCGTTCCAGTAAGGTTTATATAACGACTTGCGTTTGTAACTATTGTACGAGTTCTGTGTACGTAAATGCACACGCGATGACATACCTGCTCCCTCCATTTCTGTATGTAGAAATTTTTCAAATGCGTCATAAGCTGTATTTATGTCACTATTACAAGCGAATTCCTGCTCAATGCGGTCTATAGTTTTGTTAATTGCGTCTATATAATCGACGGATTTAAAAAAATCTCCAGGTATTTTATTTGCGTTGAACATCGGAGCTGTGCGTTTGGACTCAATAGATGTTTCAAAGCGGTGATTATGATCCATTTCCGGAATATCGATAGAACATTGTAAGTAAGAGTGATCCGGAATTGAACAATCAAATTTGATATTCTGTTCACTTTAAAATCATCGTATAAAATCAGTTGTTCATGGGGAACAAGTATGTAATCCACGACAGACCTTCCTTTTGACGACACACATGTAAAATCTTGTGTTCCCGTACGACCGTTCATAACACACAAATTCGTATCTATACAAAAGTCTAATAACATGTCACCATAACTGTTTTGTGTTGAGTCGATAGATATACGCTGGGAGATTTGATCGACGCCCTCAATGAAATCATTTTCCTCTCCGATTCTAGCATTTGTATCTCCCATTATAGCAATATTACCTTCCTCCTGGTATGTGTGCACATGATTCAAAAGTTCACTAAAAAATTGTCCCGCGTCGCATGCCCTTGTCGAATTTTCAGGCACTAGATATACTGCACATACAAATAACACAGAGTCAGTGGATTTGTTCCGTAATTTTATCCAGAATATTCCTTCGTGCTCTTTATTTATTTCGGTAATCACATAACTTGTGAAGAGATCATCCTTTATTAGAAAACCTACTCCTCCCGAACCCCGTCTGGCGTTTTTGTGTATATCGGTACGGCATAAAACGGTAAATGCATAAAACATATATAGTATTGTATACTGTATATATTGATATCTCTCTATTTCCCCACTTTTGACAAACTATAGGTAGCTCAGGTAAACAAATACAGGTAAGCACAGGTAAAAATTATTATGGAACTGACTATAATTGGTTTTCCATTGTTCTCCTATACCATCACTTTTCTTTGTTCTCTAAAAAATGGGCAAATGGAGAACACACCTATACAGGTATAGAGATTAACGCAGCACGACACTGGCTATTCGGAATGACAGTTCTCTTTTTGTTTTGTACTTTATATCTGCTACTTGGATTAGACTTGTCACATAGACACCTTCAGTCTCATTGTTTTCGTCTGACCCGTGCATGATTTATATTTCAATTAAAGACACTAATGAATGTACTTGAGCGAAATATCAACAAGTCGTCGAGTGTAATATATTATATGTAAGCTGAATGTATTTCGTCAAAAGAAATAGATCGATTTCAGATATAACGCAATTAGTAGATGCATTTACATACATAACTGAATGGTATGGGCAGGTTTTATAAAAAAAAAGAGTCAGAAATTTGTTTAGCGGGTTTGACCAGTAGACATTCAAAGACCCGAGTCGGGCTTTGGATAACATAATCAAGAATCCTTGATAAAATATTCACATATATGTGGTTCCAACCACCGCATATATACAACGTACGTGGATTATTATGGACATTTTATTGTGTATATTGTGTATAATTATGCAGTAATTGCGTAGAGATGTTCATTTATCTAAGACAGGTACATCAATATACATGTATGCATGGTATAAATCCCTGTTTTCAAGCGTTTTTCAAACTCATATTTGTGATTAAGGATAATATTAAATAGGTATCGGACATGAACGCAGGTATTTGTGTCTTCAAAATCGATATTTACAAACAGATAGTTTATATTAGATAGCATACACCAAAAATCGCCTCTCTATCTTATGCGAGTAGAATAGGTCCCGTTGTCCTCGTGACGTCACAGGTCAGGGGTCCCGAATCGGGGTCAATGGCTTGGGGCTTCAGGTGTGTTCTAGAGAAAAGTCGCATTATCTCTAATACCGTAATCGCTATGAAACTCGTTCTTTCACCATTCTAAATTTTATCCAAAGACGCATTTATCAAGCCTTATATACCAAACCATTCCGTGTACACTTTAAATTCCAGATACATTATCTGTTGTCGGACTAACAGGCCTTCGGACAATTGGGTCTTCGGACTAACGGGCCTTAGGACTATTAGGCCGTAGTGATATAAGGCGGTCACCAGTAAAATAACAGTTTGAGAACGAAAATTGACATAATAGGGCTACCAGTAAGAGCAGCCAGGAAGTAGGTGGCGTAGTAGTAGAAAAGGCAGCTTGGAGTAAGTAGGTCACCCATGATCACAATAGCCTTAAGGCTATAGGTGATTTCAGAAAAGATGGCGATGACGTCACACAAAGGTACATCCGGGCGCTCAAAGGTACAACTCTGTATACACAGCCGCTTCGATGTTTGTTTACATTTTATTGTAATAAATAGTACGACCATCCGAGAATTGTTGCTTTATCTTAATTTCAAAAGGTGTAAATAAAAATATGTAACAATAATATATAGATATAAACATATGGTATTCACATGTTTTACGATGCTTATACTCCATTTTCGACCGCCACGAGGAAAAACACGGTCGCCATTATGTGTAAACATTGACAGAATATTGCAAATATCAGCTTGAAATTACAAATTAAGTTCCGCAAATATAGTACTGAAATTTTAATAAGCGATTGCTGTTTTCTTAGTCTTACTTTGTAAAACACCTTAAGATGTGTGATTATCACCAAATTAAAGTTTGCTTTCGTAGATCACCCAAAGCGCACGGCAGCCATTACGTACAGTACTGCCGAGATCTCGAATTTTGCCCTTTTTTAGAGTCACAAAATTACGTATTCTAGATAATTTATTCGTCAGAAATTTTGGATTTTAGCTCATGACATACAAATGAGTCAGTTTATAGTTACTTTTTATCGTATTTTTAAACAAAACTTTTAGTATTTTAGGATTTTCGAAGCCGTGCGCAATATGTGTCCTGGTCGGCATTTAGAGTATTACGATCTGTATTCATAAATCTAAATGTAGTCTATCTAACATGCATTCAAATTATATTAAAGTAATATCACTTCAATTTGAGACTTCACTAGCAGCCCATGGAATAAAAGCGACTGACATTAAAAAATAAACTCTACAGCATTAAAACTGAACGATTTCACCATTTTAATTTTCGAGATATCGGAAGCCATACGTTTACGTAAACATGTACATTGCGTAGATCTGCATATAAGTGTAACACAGTGGTTTAAAGCATTCCTTTAAAGCAAGATATACATGGAAAAGAACGAAATATATATCTTTTACAAGTACTTATTGAGATATGTGTTGGTAATTACGTATTTATATTATTAAATTCCCAACTATGGGCTGTGGCCTGAGGTGATCTACCAGCGAAGGCTCCATGCACGAGCGGCCGTGGTCTGGCAATGTGGTTCACATTTCGTTATATTTAATAGTATTGTGAACAAGTTTTTCATGTATAACAGAAACGTTACACAATAAAATCAATTATCTATTCATAACTTTTTCACAACAAGGATTTCTACCTGTGAAGAAAAAACGGGTACTGTGACGGCCCGACACCGCTTGGCAAGCTGGCTTCAACACTCTATCTACACAAATATATTCAGCAATAAACAATTGTAAATACAAAAATATAAATGTCTGTAACCTCTGAAACAATTTTAAAATCGGAATTTGCAAGTATGAATGTGTATACTTTTGTCAAAGTATCGATTGTGTAGCAGCGATGTACGTATCTGTTATTGTTTTTATTAGTCGCCATACTGTGTTTGTACCTTTGAGGACCCGGATGTAAACTTTCTGTGACGTCACGCCATCTTTTCTGAAATCTCCTATACATAGCCTTCAGCTAAAAACCAAACAGGCGATTGAATGATTTTATGATATTCCGGATGTATCTATAAAGGAAGTCTGAATGCGAAAAAATTCCTTACTTGTGCTATTTGAGTGCCATGGGGGTGAGTGTTTCTGTCAATGTCAATATGTGTGTATTTAAAATCCAGGGCTTCAACTTTAGTGCTATCTTGAAGAAAATGTCTTGTTTGATTTTCATCAAGTTTGGGGATTATGTGGTCATTACTGAGATATGAAAATTATTTTTTCAACATTTACATGTTGCAGTCGTGTCAGAGTAACAAACTGGTGACAGATGGATCACAGCAGGTCAGTATATGTTATCATAGTTCACTTAAAGATGCTCCACCGCTGACAGACCATAAATGATACTCATCATTTGAACAACAATTGGTGTTTAATCGTGTATATATATGTCTAATTAACACAAAAAAAATAACATAAAATAATTTATTTTGCTGTTGGTGCATGCGCAGTCAGAACTTCATTCTATATAGAACATAGTGCCACGGAATTTTTTCGGGATGCAATAAATTATTTCTAATATTTTTATTTTGAAGTAAAATTAAAAGCTCAAACTTTCCAATGGTGGTAATGGTGTAAAGTAAGTAACTTCTGTAACTGAAAAAAATACAAAATCGTCTGATCCTGTTTTTGAAAGTGAAAAAATACCATTTGTCAGCGGTGGAGCATCTTTAAGAAAAGAATGATTGTGTGTGACATACTATTGCACCCTCGATATTTGCCGGTTTATTATCACTGTCTTAATAAACACGCCTGGACTATTGCATAGCAGGTTAAGTACGTTGTATTTTGGTAATTGTTGCACCTGCAATACTAGTCCGCCTATGTCCATTATTAGTTTTTTTGGCTTATATATATATATAAGGCAACAAACAGAATTTTAAAAACCTAAAAATATAGACAGGTTTGGTGGACAACTGCAAAAAGTCTCTCAGGTTGAAAAAGATAGTAAAGGGATGGACATAGAACACAATAACTTCCTCTGAAATATCGAGAATGATTCGATTATCATAATATCCGTAACATTTAGCATAAACTTTTTTGGCTCCCTTTACAAGTATCGTAATATTCGCTTCCATTTAAGACTTTTGGTTTACTTTAACCATGATTCTCGTTCACCCATATGTATCGCTACAGTGTAATACTAGTACACGTTTAATAGGAGATCTATAACTAGAGTATGAAGAGCCATTTCATTATACGTATTGTCTTGTGTTGAAATAAATATTTCAAAGGAAGCGTATAAACATATACTGAAAATAAGTTTAAGAACAAGTCACTTGTTGGACATGCAGAAGAAACACATATAGTGCAGAATCTCTGGATATGAATTAAAAATTAATGAATTAATATTATCCTTTATTCACTAAACAGGTAACATGGATCAGAAGATTTCAAATATATCGGCAGATTTAGTTAATTAAAATGTAATCTTATAATCTCTCTGGTTCTCATTCGGACACTTAAATTTAGCTGAAATTAAAGCACCGTATAAATTAATTAAGAAAAAAAAAAGTAAAAATCGCATTGCCTTCTGCACATCTCACGAAAATTCGTCTGGGCAAGGATTTATAAGTCTCATATACGTCCTTAGTCTGGGTAACGATACCGTTGTCGAAGTGCCTCGCTCATGCTGACTCGCTTATGTTGTATTCGGAACGGAAAATTATATTTTGATATGTAATTCTGATTACTTTCCTGAAAGTGATATAAAAAAAACGCATAAAAATCGGCCGCTATACCGAAATAACGCCCTCAAAATTGCTCAATTTGTACCTGTATAACGACTCATGCGACTGCTGATTTGGGGGGAATAACCGATTGTGACGTCATTTCAGGCAATGGGCTATTTTGTAGTGTAGCATTTCTGATATGGGGCTATGATAATTCACAACTATATCTATACACACACACAATTATACCTGATCCTCGGACTGTTTAAGCTGTAAGCTTCTTGGCCAATTAGGATGATGATATGATTATATGAATATATTACGAAGTATTGCAACTGAACTAATGCTAAAATACATAGTCAAAAGGGATCAACTTGTATACGTAATCGTAATCCTTATATCCATTTGAATATGTTCTGTTTGAATAAAAAGTTACTAGGCCTATTCCATACATCCTCATACATGTATAAATTGTATTAAAATTGCATTTTAATTATTTATCATACATGACTTCGGACAGGACGAACTAGTTGTACCAAAGGACAAAAAACAGACAAGTGTGATTGAATTGAAATTGGCCGTTTATTGATTAAACGACAATTGATATAGACTTGCTTTCGCAAGTTGATATTTCAAACAATAAACAAAGGTATGATATAAACTTTTGGTACAAGGCGGGGATACAAAAACGCCACAATGGTATCAGATTATAAATAATCAGAGACCATACCCCACCCGGAGTCCTGTCCGAAAATATATATAATAGCCTTCAGGAAGAAGGTGCCACAAATCATATATATGTACCTATAACATGGGAAAACAAAAGGATAAACATGTGTCCGCCTACTTGGCTTGTAAGTATAGTGTATAGTCTGTATAATTCAACAATAACACAGAGGTAGAGTCAGCGTTCAAGTCAACAAACACACCATGAAGGCACATAGTCCCGCTTAAAAAAGTATCTGATGGTAGAACAAAAAGCAAATCACATGTAAATTGCACCAGGGGTGAATCATTGAGTCCAAATTGTCTCCAAACAGTTGTCCTGTAGCGATCATCACCCAGTCGCCCATCCATAATCAAAATACAATTGTACAATGTGATACAAAATTAACCTCGACCCTATGCCCAGGTTGACAAGATAAAGTATGACATTTCAACCTCGACCCAATGCCCAGGTAAACGTCATCTTTATAAAAATGTAAAATATTTGTGGTTAACAAATATAATGGCAAAAATGTGCAAACATACAAGGTACACATACAAACTTACAAAAACTATTAATCATCGACAAACATTCTATACTGGCATTATATCAACCTCGACCCTATGTCCAGGTTAACGTTAACATATCATTGTGTACCGTTTAACAGCAGTATGAAAATAGCATTGTGGTCATTCAATTTTTACATAAGCTGACCTAATATCAGTTTCTAATAGGTATATTAATCAAAAACAGTTAACAATTAGCAATTTTTAAACTAAGGTATGATAAATAAATACATATGAAATAAGACATTTTAATAAGACTGACAAACAGTTAGGTGGTTTGACCAAATGTCCTTGTGCATTTTTATATGCACAGACCATAACCATACTATCTGATAATGTCTGAACTTGTGAATAATTTTATATGTTTATTAATTATATGTTAGTTGGATATTTATTGATAAGTAAATATAAGAGTAAACTTTAAAGAATCACAAACTAATTGTTTAAAAATTGATTTATTAACACACAAACACAGAATTATTGTTCAACTGGGTTCAATCTGAATCAAGGATTATACTATATTCAGATTGGATCCTACGGTAAAAACAGAGACTTATATTTTATAAATATTAAATCGTTTAGACTTTCCAACGAATTGATGAATATCTTTAAACATTTGCTTATTTATTTTAATATCACAACTATTGCATCCATATAAAAATATATCAGCACTAATGTGGTTATGTGTATTATTGTATATGTTGATGTTTTAGAATAATTCATTGCGAATATTAATGTAAAGGGGACATTCCAAAAAATAATGAGAAACTGTCTCAGATGAGTCAGAACACTGTATGATGGGTTATCAGTTAGATGATCATGATATAAATCAGACTTTAAATCACTACAATCATTTCTAAGTTGAGTAAGTATGATATTTGCCCTCCTTTCCCCTTCAGATTTAAAAGTATCTACAGATATCATATCAGTAACTTTATTTTTATCTAATAGATGTTTGAAACTTGCAAGAGAAGGAGAGTTAAAAAGATTTTCATCTGAGGTATTAACTGTGCGGCACATGAATGGAAAGAAGCTATCATAGTAATTGTTAGTCCTACAAATTGGTGGATTAAACTGTCTTGTGTGACGAAGAGAGTAGTGATTATCGTTAGGATTATTAAAAAAGGGTATTAGAATATCTTGTAAATACTGAGGGGATATATTGTGCATTAATTTATACATCATGATATATTTATGTTTTTCTCTTCTGGTAGCCAGAGAATCCCAACCAAGTTCAGTATATAGTTTATGAGAGGTGCCTGATCTTAAGCCTGTAATTATTCTTGCTGCTTCTAGTTGAAATGATTCAAAAAGTTCTGAAGATTGTTGAGTACAGTTATCCCAAACAATGTCAGCATATTCTAAAATTGGCCTAATAAATGCTGTATGTAAAGAAATTAATGTTTTTCGAATCACTTTAGTTTTTATATGACGAAGAATATTGAGTCTTATATAAGCTTTTGTATATATGTTTTGAATACAATGTATGTTGATTCCATGTTGCATCATCAGTAAGTGTAAGCCCTAAATGTGTATGAGATGAAGTGCCAGTAATTTGACTATTTTGGAAGTTTATTGTGGGGTGATTTGCGTTTCGTTTCCTGGACAATGTGACAGATTTAGTTTTGGTAGGGTTAAATTTTATGCACCATAAATGGGGCCATTCGCTTATGTTAGTGAGGTCAGATGTTAATTCTTGTGCCGCTTGTGCAGGGTCATTGTCTATAATCACATAGAGGGAGTTGTCATCTGCTAATATTAGTAGAGATATTTTCAGTAATATCATTAATATAAAGAAGAAAGAGAAGCGGGCCAAGAACAGATCCTTTGGGTACCCCTGCATTAATAGTCTTGAATTGGGAATAATAACCTTCTGTACTTACTCTTTGCATTCTATCCGAAAGATAATTTTGAAACCAATTCCGCATATTTCCATTAATACCATATTTTTTAAAATTTGAATAAAAGACCTTGGTGCCAAACTCTGTCAAATGCTTTGCTAATATCACAAAAAAATAAACCTCAACTCTTTGCCTTGATCCATATTACAAACAATTTCATTATAAATAAACAATAATTGACTCACAGTTGAGTCTCCTGGTGTAAAGCCAGACTGATGTCTGGTAATTATAGAGTTGACTACAAGGTAATTATAAAGATATCTAAAAATGATTTGTTTCTATCAATTAACTAAAACAAGATGTTATTGAAATTGGTCTATAGTTCAGAACATCATTTGTAGAACCATTTCCTTTATAAATTGCATTTATATTAGCTTGTTTCCAGCTAGAAGGTACTAACCCTGATTCTAGTGATTTATTAAACAATATTGTTAAAGGAATTACCAGAAAAGTGTTGAGCTTTTTAACTATTTTTGGAACAATGCCATCAGGACCAGCCGGCTTGTTTATATTTAGAGAATTATTTTGATCAATGGCATCTTGTTGTGTAATTCTGATATTTGAAAGTGAGAATGGTGGTAGTTGTACATTTTCTATTGTTTGAAGAAGTTCAAGGTTTGGTGAAGATGTAGAAATGTTGACAAAATGGTTGTTTAATATTTCAGCTTTGTCAACTGGATGGTGAAAGACTTAATTGTTAGATTCAAGATGGGGAATTGAGGAAGACTTATTAGCAAAGTTAGTGATAGATTTGGCTATCTTCCACCATTTATCTTGAGGAACTTTATTTTCGCTAAGAGAGGTTTCAGGTTGTTCAATATACTTTGATTTTGCCTCGCGGATCAAGTCTACAACTTCTTTTCTTATAACACGAAATCTATGCCAATCATGATGATTATTATTTATTTTTGCTTTTTTTTTGTGTATTCTGAATATTTCGTTGTCTCATCTTCAATCTAATAGAGTTATTCATCCACGGTTTGTCATTTGGTCGAACCGTTATAACCTTAACAGGAATAAAGTTGTTAATTTGATCCGTATAAATATAATGCAATTAATTATAGAAGTATTAAATAGTTCAGTGTCTTGATTTTGTGATAAATTAAGCCAATCAATTTCAGATATTGCAGTTTTCATACTATCAAAATCTGCTTCATCATATTTTAAAATGTTTTTTATAGCTGGTATGCTTGAATATTTTAAAGGCCCACTACCTTTCCGAAACGGCTTTTAATCTTTAAAATGGAAATGTAAAACGAGATTGATAATTTTAAAAAGTCGCAAAAGTTTTCAACTTACCGGTAATGCTACACTTATCATTTCCTTCTGAACAATTTAAGTTAGATAGATAAAATGTTAATTTTCATAACGCGGGTCGTCTTATGTTTCCCGCCGTCGTCGTAAATACCGCGCGGTAGTTGATCATCACTGCGCCAGAAGGCAAAACAGCGAAATGAAACCCAACTGTTATCAGGTATATTACACAGGACATCTTGCATAAACTTCATGTTGTAACCTCATCTTAGACCATCGATATATATTTTCTTTGTAATTAATGTTTTTAGAAACCTTTAAATTTTGCTCCGGGAAGGTAGTGGGCCTTTAAAAGAAATATTAGCATGAATTGATGAATGGTCACTACAGAATGGGGGTGATACATATGTACTTTTTATCAAGTTTCTATTGTTAGAAAATAAAAATTCAATGGATGTGATATTATTAGGTGTTAATCTCGTACGCTCATTTATGAAGCTTTGTAAATTATGTTTAATGAAAAGTCTAGATTAATGGCCATCCAGTGGCAAGATTAACATATCAACATTAATATCACCTGTCAGTATTATATCCATAGCAGTATCAGATGCTCTACTTAAAGTATTATCAAGTTTGATCCAATAGTCAACATTCCTGTCTGGTGGTCTATAATACTATGGAAGGCCGTTTCAGGATAAAATACCAAGTCAATGTTTTATGGGTAAATTGCATTAAAGTGAATAGTCGGGCAAAAGAAGGCTTAAGTCGGTTAAAATGGTGTTAATATATTTAGTATAATTTCTTATGAAATAGAAAAATAAAATATCCTGTCAAAATCGCTCTGCACGCGAAGAAATTAATTTATAGTAAAGGAATCCTAAAACGTCCTCCCGGCTGCCTATATCCGTGTTGACATTCCCATGTAGCCTCGCTTTCAGAATTTATTTTTAGAACAGTGTTAAATTTATATGGGGCTTTCCATAATTTCAATGGTCTAAACTGGACAAAGTAAGCACAATTTGATCGTCATTTTGATATGTTGGAACTTTTGGAAGGCCAATGAACGCATTTATACTTGTTTTCATTGCCCGACTATGCACTTTAAATATATCAAGGATTTATAAGTCATATACGTCCTTGAATATATATATATCATTTACATGAAATAGTAAATACAAGCATTTTCAAAAGTCCAAAACAACTTTGAATTGCAGCAAAAACCAGTCCTATTGTGCTTTTTAGGCACTTTTGCTTTTATAATAAGCTATCAGTAATACAATCAACATATATACCGGATAATACATAGCTTTTAACTAAAAAGATTTGGTGCCTATCAATCAGTTGTCTAGCGATATCCTTGTAAATCGTCTTTCATTAAGATATATACACTTTTATAATATTTGTCTTTGCTATTTTAAGTTCTAAAAGTATTTACGTAAAGATAGCTTAATTACGTATCCTTTTTAAAAACTGAACTTAAGATCATGCAGAATTAAATCCACTTCAAACGATGTGACGTCTTCCACTTATTGTTGGCTAATCTACCTACAAGTACCCAATTCAGCTTGCTTTGATTCTTAATTACCTGTAAACACAATATGTTTATGATCCCAACTCCGCAAGTTATCTTGACCATTTATTGCGTCATGGTCCAATAAATCATATACAGGTACATGTACCTCAAGGCATTCTCGGTACCCATCGGCTGTCAAGCTATCGCTGACAGAGTGAAATGAAGGGAAGTAACTCTGATGGATGAGAATGACCTCAAGGTGACCATCGATAGATGGCCAGAGGGCAGAATCGTTGCCTCTGTGTTTGCATGGCTTTATGAGAATGGGGACAGTATCGTTGTACATGTTATTTTAGAATTGTTTCAATGGAAGTTTGTTAAGACAAACAAATATACTTTACCGTTTAAAAAATCATATAGGTTTATGAGTTTGAAACACATAAATACAATTCTTAATAGATACATGTACATGCATGTTGCAGAGCCTGGGTAAACATGTACACCGTTTCCCCGCGGGCGTAAATCAAGCATGTATGTCACAACCTTGAATTTACCAATGTATATATAATAATCAAAATTAATTTAGATTAGGTACTTATTCAACATTGTAATATGGTATTTTATATACATAGTCATGATAATCAGGTTTCTGATATATATGTAAAAAGCCAGTGTAAGAAAAAAAAGATATTGAATGAAATATGATATTCCAATAATCTTGAAATAAATGTTTTAGTTTATTACACATTTGGTATTTTGATTATATTCAGTTTTGATATCTGTATCTATTGATTACGTCAAATAACCAATACTGGCATATGATTGACGGGGAGAGAGCGCATATAATATATATATATCTGCCGGTTAGTCACAGTTTAGGCGAGATTTGAAAATGTTGATGTTTTCTGCGGATATGATGTTCTCATCCAGTTGGTTCCAGTCTTTGATTGTTCTCACAAAGAATGAATCCCTATATACATCAGTCTTTGTAGCTGGTATCTTAAAGCATTTACTATTAATAAAGCTTCATTATCAAATAAATTAAAATGCACTACCCATTAAAATACATAACCCTATTGACTAGCATTGTTGTATAACTGTACGTTTGTGTGATGAGTACAATGTATGTATGTAGAGAGGATGCCACCTGAGTACAGCACGCTATAAATGGACCTCCTGGGGTTGGAATAATTAAGGTACTACATGTATACAGGTGTTGTTAGTCTGTGTAAAATGTCTTTTACACAGACCAAAATCCGGCCTCATATTTAAACAACATGTGATAAAGACAAATGTTGAAGAACATTAAAATAATATGCCCATTTTTGATAGGTGAGCATTTAAATTCAGAAATAGATAGGTTGTTTTTTTATTTGGACGAGGCAACGAGACCTTAACTTCGCGAGTACCGCTACGCTAACCGAATGCAATGCAGGCTGAATCGTAACACAATCTCTATCAGTCGGGTAATAATTGAAGTATGTACTTTCTATAGCTGTGTCATCGACTACTGTGAAGTATATATAGTATACAATAAGGCGTGTAATAACAAAGTAAACAGGAGCAGTTTATCAAAATCAGAGCGTGTGAAACCTTGGGCGGATGTAAACAAATCTCGCGCATGTGTGTGACAACGCATAGTACTACCAACCTTATATGGAAGGGTCACGAGGGTTACTATTATCTCCATCCACCAATCGCTTGCTCTGAAGGACCGCCCCGCGTAAGAAGAATTCAAACTTTCGTAGTCCAGCGGGAGAAAGATGGACGCCCTCTTGTTTTTAAATAAAGAAGGGCAGCTGTCTTAAGGCCTTTGTGCCTCCAATAAAAACACCCTTGTGCTTCTTCACACATCAGTTTCACCCTATCATTGACACTATCCACGGCCCTATTATAAATATCCACTGGTACGGATCTTGTCCTTGTCCTATAAAAAAGTTGCATAATGCCAACTTGGCCCACGCCGAACCCCGCACGAAGCCACTGTGCCACAGATATTAAGTCATTGGGCAACCGTTCCGCTACACAATCATGATCGCTTGAGTCCAGATCATTACCACCGATTTGCAGTAAAACAATCTTAGTTTGTATCTCTGATATTGAACTAGGCATGAAAGGGAGATCGCGAACCCGACTCCCCCCTTTCCCGATACAATGGAAGCGGACCGAGTCAAGGTCGAAACCTAAGTTTGTCCATGAACCTTCTGCCTTCTGCCATTTGGGTATCCCAGTCGACGTTCCGACTACTGTGATACCTTGCGTGTGTGCGCAAATTTAGTGCCGTGAAAATTTAAAATCCTAATGAGAATAATTGAAGAAAAACAATGTAATAATAAATAAATAATTATCCACAGTTAGAATACACTACTTGCAGGGGAAAAAAGAAAGAAAATAGCCACATAGAAATAAATAGGGTTAAAACATAACTGACGTTTACAGTTTAGAAGATGAATGAAAGTTTTTGAAGCTGTCTAAAGTTTTGGCATGTACAGTATTTGGTGTGAAGTTGTTCCAGTCTATAATCGTGCGTGGAAAGTATGACATTTCCTGTGCTGAGTTTTGCAGTATGGAATAGGTTTCTAGATGGGCGTGTAGAGGGGAGTAATCTTACTAGGATCAATAGCGACTAAGTTGTTTTGAATTTTGCACATCGTAGATAGGCGGGCATTTTTCTTTCGGCCAATCTAAAATTTCTAGCATGTCGCTAACACTAAATCTATTTCTATGACGATTAAGAGTAAAACGTGCACCTCTACGTTGGATCATTTTAATTTTGGAGATGTCAGTTTCGAGATAAGGGTCCCAAACGGTACATACATATTCAACAGATGATCTCACTAGTGATTTAAAAGCCTGTTCTTTTATGCATTTGGAGTTTATTTTAAGGGTTTGTCGTAAAAAGCTATGAGTGTTGTTTCCCTTGTTACGGATGTTGCCAATATGCTTCCCCCAGGTCAAGTCTGATGTTAAGGTTACGCCTAGGTATTGTGCTGAGTTTACATGTTCTAGAGTGTGGCCGTGTAGTGTTATAAGCAAAGTTTTTAGGAGAGCGACTACATGTAATAGATAGAACATTACACTTGCTCGGGTGAATGGACATACTCCATTCTTTTTCCCATGCCGCCAACTTATCAGGGTCAGACTGGATACACTTTGCATCCTGCTCAGTTGATATAATCAGGTATGCTATTGTATCATCAGCAAATAATCGTACTGTAGATTTTAAACCAGTAGCCAAATCATCAATATAGTGTAGAAATAGGCTTGGTCCCAAAACAGATCCCTGGGGTACTCCGGACTCTACTGGCATGTAAGAAGAGATTTCACCTTCACACAGGACAGCTTGTTTTCGACCTAATAGAAAATGCTTTATCCACTGGTTTATTTCCTCCCTAATACCATAATGATGAAGTTTGTGGAGCAGTAGTGAGTGGCTAACTTTATCAAAAGTTTTCGAAAAATCTAAGATAAGGACATCTGTTTGTTTACCGGCTACTAGGTTTTTTGAATTATCATTAACAAATTCCAGTAATTGGGTTTCGCAGGATCTGAATTTTCTAAAACTATGTTGTAGTGGATAAAGGATATCATTTGTCAGAATGGGACATGATATGGCTAACAATAATGTGTTCAAAGAGTTTGCAACAGACTGACGTTAAAGATACTGGTCTATAATTTTCAGGAATATGTCGCTGTCCTTTTTATATAAAGATATTATGTGTGCCGTCTTCCAATCATAGGTACAATACCAGAGTTGTACGATTTAGTAAAAATCAATTGTAAGATGGGAGCAATCTCACAAGCTAATTCCTTAAGAAATTTTGGTTTTATGTTATCAGGACCAGCTGCTTTGCCCGGCTTAAGATTTAGTAGTAAATTTAGGACACCTTGCTCAGAGATGGGAAATGTGTCCTAAAATTACTACTAAATCTAGATCCTTTAACGCCAGATATCGGTGGACACCCTTATATCCCTACGTCCTAATAGTCCGAAGGCCCGTTAGTCTGAAGGCCCGTTAGCCCGAAGGCCCGTTAGTCCGAAGGTCCAATAGTCCTAAGGCCCAATAGTCCGAAGGCCCATTAGTTCGAAAATCAATAAATATTGCAAGTTATACCCTTGTTATAATTCGTGTTACTTAACTTAATTTATTTTACAACGATTGAGAAACAAGTTATATAACTTATGTAAATCACTCTTGATGGCCCGGATGTAAGAGCGCGAGGGGTCTTAGTGTGGCAGGAAACCGGAGATCCCGGGGAAAACCCACGTGATCTTTTCACGTCTGTGCCGGGGATCGAACCCCGGCCGGCTAGGTGAAAGGCGAGCGGCTTAACGACTACAACACCCGATCATATCTACTCTAAGTTTCCATTTTTAGAAACACCGAGTAAATATACGTTCTGCGACATCATTTCTCAAACGCTGAGTTCCCCAGGGTTACGTCATGTACCTGTGATTAACCTTAAATAGAAATGACTGATCTCACTCTGCATCCTCGGCTTAACCACTACAACACCCGATCATATCTACTCTAAGTTTCGTTTTTTATGAAACACCGAGTTAATATACGTTCTGTGACATCATTTCTCAAACGCTGAATTCTCCAGGATGACGTCATGTAACCTGTAATTATAACCTAATATAGAAATTAATGATGTCACTCTACATCCTCGGCCATTATTTAATTATACCAAGACGTTACAGCACCATATGAACCTCAACAAAGTCCATAACTGAAAAATACACGCATGTCCTTAACGATTTTGCATAATGATAATTGTTAGGGAATATGTTAAACAGGATCGCAGTGTTGAAATATCAAATGTATATACTTTAACATCAAATACGTATTTCAAGTTTGTTTTTAAACGCGTTACATTTCGTTGTTTATTATCATTTTCAGTGTCAAATCTAAAAATATATCTTACAAGTATAAAAAGTATGGTTTACAACAGTGTCTTTGGTATGGAAAACTGTTATAAATATTTGTTTCATTTTGGGTACTGTTCGCATATAAATTCCAATTACATTATCTTTTATCGGACTATCGGGCCTTAGGACTATTGGGCATTCGGATTATTGGGCCTTCGGATTAACGGGCCTTAGGACTATATATATATTGGGCCGTAGGGATATAAGGCGGTCACCCTTATATCCCTACGGCCTAATAGTCCGAAGGACTATTGGCCCCTCGGACTAACGGGCCTTAGGACTAATGGGCCTTCTGACTATTGGGCCGTAGGGATATAAGGCGGTCACCATTTGGAGGGCATATATATTCTCAGTAAAAATTTAATTTGTTCAAGGATGCGCTGTATAGTTTCATAGGCAAAATCTTGACAATCAAATGGTCAAAATTGTCAAAATTTTCACATTCTCATAATTTTTCCATACTTTGGATGGTTGCCATGGCAACTACAGTTCTAAAAATTATAAAACAGTCATTATAATCGAATCAGAAATGTAATAAATATTCAAAATACAACTTAATCGCTAAATAACAGTTTAGAAAATTTGATGTATTTGGGGCCTAAACCATACATAGTCTTTTAGTCGCCTTGGCTTTACCTTTTGTTACCTGCATGGCAGAGTTGACATCAAAAAAGACCCTTGTCACTTTGAAATTCAAACCTTTTAACAGTGTTGGAGTAATAAACTCTTATGAAGTATATCTATAACAAACTTGCATTGTGATTACCTCAGTGTAAAGATCACATGCTTAATAAGACCACTCTTTCAAATCAGATATATCAACACAACATACCATGTGTATAAAGACCACTTGGCCTTAAAAACTCACCTTTAAGGTGACCGCCTTATATCCCTACGGCACAATAGTCCTAAGGCCAATAGTCCGAAGGCCCGTTAGTCCGAAGGCCCAATAGTCCGAAGGCCCAATAGTCTGAGAACAGATAATATAACTGGAATTTATATGCGAACAGTTCCCAAAATAAAACAAATATTTATAACAGTTTTCCATACAAAAAGACTCTGTAGTAAACTTGCTAAGATATACTTATCTGACTCTTTAAATTTGACACTATAATGATAATAAACAACGAAATGTAGCAAATTTAAAAAGAACATAATCCTGAAATACGTATTTGATGTTAAAGAGTATAGGCCTATACATTTCATATTCTAACAATGCAAATATCATTATGCGAACAATTTCCATCATTTAAGGGGAGAATAGATCAAAGAAAGGAGTAAGGAAATGCAAAAATAAGTCGTTAAGTACATACGTGTATTTATCAATTATGGACCTCTGTTGAGGTCCATATGTTGTTTTAACGCATTGGTATAATTAAATAATGGCCGAGGATGTAGACTGAGATCATTAATTTCTGTATTAGGTATGTAATTCTTTTAAAAAATGTCAGAAGAATTTTCCGATTGATAAATTAATTACAGGAAGAACGATGGCTACAGGACGTCACACTGAAGAACTCAACGTTTGAGTAATTATGTCACAGAAGGTATATTGACTCGATATTTCTAAAAATGGAAACTTTGAGTTGATATGTTACAGTACAAAATCGAACCTCAAGTGAGCATGTATTAACCAATGGGAAAAGAGCATATCTAACACATCGAGTAAATATACCGTCTGTTACGCCATTAATAAAACGTTGAGTTTTTCAGGGTGAAAACCTGTAGCCACCGTTCTTCCTGCAGTGTAATGAACATATACATCAGATAATTATTTTCGAATTTATCAAAGGAACAACAAGGAATATAAAAATTGAGAACCTTTGATTGGTTCCATAACTGATAAATATAGCGATGTTTACAGATATATGTATAAAGGTCGTTTTATTTCGGTACGATTAGATGATTTATATACATTATCCAGTCATGGAGCAATGTTCATCCTAATAGAATCAAATTACAGTGCAAAAGATTACATTTGGACATCTTAAAGTTTGTATATTTGTAAGATAATTCATAGAGCATGCTAATGAGATATCTTATACAATGTTAAACTTTTTTTTTCTTTTTGTGGCTTTTTAAAAATTTTGATGTAAGTTTGATCATGCAATGCTACATATAACTTGACTGATCAATTACTTTAAAGCAGTGCCAAAAATGTATTCATCAAAACAATCGAAAACATACCAAACTATGAAAATAACGTGAATTATAACAACGGTATCACTTGCAATATTTACTGATTTTCGGACTTACGGACCTTCGGACTAAAGGAACTTTGGACTATCGGGCCTTCGGACTATTAGGCCGTAGGGGTATAAGGGTGAAAAACGACTTCTTCTTGCTTTGGATGGCGTTATCGACAGATTTGATTACGCGTGTATTGAAAGTCGATGTATTTTGAAAAAAAAACTATTTGTATAATTTATAAAATACAACAAAATTTTTATACAAGGTTTAGTGGACTATTTGCGAGTAGGGGTTTAGCCTAAATATATCTTGATAAGTCGATTTGCTTTAGGAACTACAATCACATAAGTGAATGTCTAGCCAGTTGAAGCGGCTCCTGAAAGTCTTAATACAAGCACCTTCTGTAAAGACATAAAAATGTATACCGTGTAATTGATTAGGGAGAATGTATTATCAACCCACGTGGGATTGTGATATCTTACAAGTGTAGTCTATAGGTCTGTTACTGAGGCCTGACACTCAAACACTGGACAGATCACGTCCATCATCACTGAAATGGATATAAATGACAGAAACTCGCATTGAAAGTGAAATTTCATAAAGTTTAAAAAGTCTTAAAAATGTATTACTGAATATTAGATAAAATAAACTGTAGATATTATTGCGTAATTTCAATAAAGGTTTATGAAGAGGTAAAAATTAAACGCCAATTTCCGTATAAATGCTAAATAAATAGACAGTCAAAGAATTGTTTTGTCTAAGAATTAATGTTGTTTCTAAACAGTAAAAAGTTTTCTTACAACATCATGTTACAACAAGTGCTTAGAAATTCAAATAAACCTTTCTTTTTTGTAACATCCTTATGATGTAGGTGAATTCAGTATACATATATTTAGCCTGGTTTAAATATTGAATAAGGATTGTTGTTTTGATGACATTAAAACCACACTATGCATCAGCATGGTGTACATATAGTTTGCTAGGTATTGTATTTAAATTATAAAAGAGGGTGTTAATAAAATCTTAGTTGGCTGTAGTTGTTCTGCATGTATTTTGATCAAAACATTTTTTTTTTTTCATATAAAATCATGAAACTACATTGTAGATAATAATATATAAATTATAATAATGTTAAATATTGACTCATTGTTTTATGTGTAATATAGGTCAAACATAAAACGTAAGTTTGCCAACTGTCCTGGAATCATTGAGTACAAAAATGATAGTCACTGATTAAACTTTGTATCGTCCTAATGCCGTAGATCAAATTAAATTATTACAAGGCTAACAATCTTCCGGATCTGCATGTATTGGTGTGTTGCTTGGTGTCTTCGGCGGCATGCTTCAGTGATATAACACTATAAAAAGGGCAACAGTTCCACTTTACAAGAAGACACAATACGAACATGCCGCAGTCTCCCAAAACATGCACCTCGCATTTCACACACGCTGCACACTGCATACATGGGAGGCCGTCCTTACATGATCATAGCTGTTGAAAGAATAATAAAAAACCAAGCAATTGTTCAAAGTCCATCACACAATTTTTTTCTCGGGTTATTAATGTTAAGTATGTATGTTTGTTACTTCCCATATCGACAGTATATACTGCAAAAACCGCATAACGAAAGGCAAACAAATATGTTACAAAAACACAAATCATTGCAATATTGATGTTTATATTTAAAAAAAAACTCGGATTAAACAAGTCTTGGATGGTTCGGTACTTGGCAACGTTACCCTTCAATCATTTATTGTAACAATACCACATTACTAGATTTATCATAGACGTTAAGTACATATATTACAATAGCGCACATTGTTATTACAGAAGTAACATAAGCTACATAGACCTACCTTCAACGTAAAGCTATTCTGGCGTAAGAGGTCTGTTATGTGGACAATGTTGTGTTATTTTTGAGCAAACGATTCAATGCCGTATAGTGCCGTAATCGCACAAGACAACTGAAAAATGTAGCAACATTTTATCGACATTCCACTTTATTATGATTCATGATCTGCACACCCATTACAATAAATGAAACATAAAACATGAAGTGATCCTAACTTCATTAATTTATACCTTTGTATGACGTATAAAAACGTGGCATGGTAATAATGACGTAATAACACGTCATAACAAAACTGAAAGACGATGAAGACGGTGACCAATAAGAGGTCAGGTTCAAACGATCATATTAATTACCATACTATAGAATTAGTTACGCCAATCGGAAACCGTCTTTCAAACTTGCCATGTGTCATTGTAATAGAAAAAGTAGTTCTTCAACAGGTTACCAAACTCATTCAGAGGACAATAAATAATTTTACGATATATATCCATGGTCTGATGTTGTAGTTTCAACTTAGGTCATGGCAATTGAAAAGTTAGGAGCTTTAAAATACCGCATCCTGTTCTCTTGTTAGTTAAAGAAACAACTCACCATTAGTTTAATAGATTGCAAATCATTATCGTGATGATAATTTTCACCCATCTACTGGTAACTTTTATTTTATAAAAATGCAATTGGACAAATTATCACGTTTTCTCGCTTTTCAATAATGTTTCCAAAATGTTAAGAAAGCAAATCTAATACAATCTGACATTGGCATTCCTATGGTATACTCTTGATTCGCTGTGAGTATAATGTTGTATGATACAAGAAGACACAACATGAACACGCCGCAGTCTCCTAAACACGCACCTCGCACTTCACACACGCTACACACTGCATACATGAGAGGCCGTCCTTACATGACCCTAGCTGTTAATAGGACGAAAAAATAATCAAACAAACAAACAAACAATATAATGTGACCGTGTGGGCTGTGTTGCTTGACGTCTTCGGCAGCATTCTTCAGCGATATTGCACTACAAAAAGGGTAATAAGAGTTCCACTATATAAGAAGACACAACACGAATATACAAGAGTCTCCCAAAACACGCACCGCTCACTTCAAAAACGCTGCATACCACATACATGGAAGGCCGTCTTTACATAAAACTGGCTGTTAATAGGACGTTAATTACTTCATCAGGAATACCGAATAAGATCAAACAATTTGTTTATATGACTGGTGCAAAAGACGATCGAAATCTTGACTTTTTGTATTGTTGCATCTTGATTTTATCCTTTACAGTCTATATAGTTCTTACGTCTTTGATCTCCGTGTCGATCATCGCACTGTTCCAGATCGTCATCATGTTATTTTTTTTTATTTTTATACACAAAGATCTAACAAGAAAGGTACATCCGTGCTGTTACAAATTTATTTCCCTGCTGTTACTCAGTAGGTATTTTTTTAACAAACGGGGTCTATTAAATATTTGGCGTTTAGTAACTAAAACATTCATAAAACTGATATTACGTTTTACCTCCGCTTATAAATATCCGTTTTATGCATATTATGTACTTTTGTTATACATATGGCAGTGAAATGGTAATAACACATACGTTTAAAACACATATTTTTTCAATCGTTCGTTTAACGTGCGTTGCACTTTTTGCTTTGTATGCAGTAATGACATGAAACATATTTGCGCTCGGGAAGTAAAAACGTCACACCGTATCCCGTTCGGTTTACCCGTTGATAAGAGGATTTTTTTTCATTAAAGAAATTGAATTTACTGACATCTTATCAGAAAGCTTTTGAATATACATCGTTGGGTGGTGTGTTGTTCTGTGTCATTGGCGGTATACTGCAGTGGGATCACACTATAAAAAGAAAAGAGTTCCACTATCGCAAAGTGGAGACAACACTAATACGTGTACCGCAGCCTCCCAAAACAGGCAGTAACACACATTGCATACAGGGGAGACCATACTTTAATGGCTCTATCTGCTTGTAAAACGTTCACCTTTATCAACTAACTAATGATAAACCTTAAAATAAATGGAATGACCAACCACTACTTGCTCAATATCAAAAAAACGGAAAATATACCCATAGAATGAGTCTATGCAGTCTGATATGGTAGTCATGTCCCCAGAATAAGATTCTGTATTAATCACATATAATTTCTCAAAATTATAATTATATGCTTTGTAAGTAAAAACTTAGTATTTGATAGTGTAAAAATGATGCTATATATTTTATTCTTTTTACAGGTCAAAGTTCTTACCCTGATAACCCTTGGGCTTGGGATTTTGCTGGTTTGCTCACTTTTCTTTCAAATGCAATATACTGTGAACCAAGATACCTTGCCCAGTCCCCAGAACTCTGAAATGTATAGCACGTCCGACATTAAATTAGAGAATCTTTCATCATTCAACGTCAATGTGTCAAATATTCTTCGAGAGATATCTGTTGCAGCCAAGTATCTTAAAAAGGCAAGAATACATTCAAGAGGATCGAAAACGCAGAAGGCATTGGATTATGCAAGTAAGCATGTGGATGCAATATTGAGAGATTTTGGAAGCTCGTTCGAAGAAGTCACAAAACGGAAAATGTACGAATCGCGAAATGCGTGTCCAGAGTACTATGTCAATAAAATGAACGGTTACAAAATTAAGGAATGCTCTCACGCAACGCCTCTAGAACATATAGTCACTTTTGTTCGACTTGATCATGGTTCAAACATAGGAACAGATTTTTTTAAGGATGGATATGGTAAAAATATCCGCATGGTTGTTGGTGACTACGGTGGGAAGGTAAAGGAATCGAGCAATGTATTGGTAAGACCCATGGAGGCTAAGATCACAGAAGGAGCTGCATTGAATATATTAATGAAGCAGGTGAAAACCGAATATACATTAATCTTAAGAAATGCAACAGCACTGGATTTGAACGCCAGGATTGAGCGACTCGTGCGCGAGATCGAGATTCTTAATGTTAGTGCAGTTGGTGGTGCTATCAGAAACTCGGATAACGTTTGGAGTTTAGGATGTCACCAAAGAGCCTTTAGGAACTATACAGTCGTTTTCAATGAAGGATATGACGAGTCCATGCATGATTGCCAGTTTTGTGATCATATAGACGGACCATTTCTCATTAAAACAACATTGTTAAACCAAATCCAATTTGATAGTGATTTGACACCTATGGGATTATACGAGGACTTCTTTATGAGACTGAATGGAGAAGTTGCCCTCTGTGCTGACGCCTTATTTGATATGGATTTTCCACGCCGTAGTGCGGAGACAAAAGATTGGGAGAAGTTTGGAAGAAAGCGGAATCTTTACCGTTTGAAATTCTCATTCGGTTTGACAATAAATTTTGGATGTAATTATGATTATCCGTGCAAAAGACAAAAAGGGTTCATAAGATCACCATGTTGCATTCAGGAACTAGCAGATTTAAGCTACGGGTTCATGAATATGTGTGAACAAATAAATGCATCTTGTCAACTGAATGCTGGGACAATTCTGGGTGCAGTGAAAATGTACAATGTTATACCGTGGGAGGCAGACGCAGACATAAACTACTGGTGCAATGATTTTCAGAAATTGAAAATAAATGGATTAAAGCTTGCTTCAATAGGAATACGAGTCGGAACAGAACGGAATAGTCCCTGTAAACCGGGCGCCGCTCCAGCAATATTAGGTGCAAGATCTAAACACTGGCATGCAGATATATGGTCGCGTGATACAGTGGAACCCTACGAAGTAAGAGCTAAAAATAGAAATGTTACAAGAATTCCACACAACGGACATTTATTAAACGGCATGAGAAATCCGGCATTGTTTGCTCGTAATATGTATTCAAATATATTTTTACATAGTCAACATCATAGTGAAATAGGATTCAAAAAGATTTACAAATTTACTAAATGTCCGATAAGTAACAACCATGATTGTTTAGATAATTATTATGAAGATGGTAATCTTCAGTTCGGCGATCCTGTGCCATAGAGGGGTTTATTAAGCATAGAACTATCTTCTTATGGGATATACAGTCTATATAGATGCCAGAGGTTTGTAGACAATCTTCTTAGTGTGCGCTGTTTATATTGATATTATTTCAGACATTTTAGGGTATTTGCATTAAAGTTATGTAAGTTAGAATATAAAGACAGTGTCATGTTCCCAGGTTTAAATGCACTAAGATGATTTCGAAGACAAACACAAACGTTCTGCAAACTATAAAGTTATATTTCTAAAATGTTTATATAGATATTGAACAGTATCTTAATTGCGTTAAAGGTCTTATGAACGCAATGGATAGAGACATATTCAATGTAGCGCAAACTGTATACAGAATATGTCTGTATCTTATTGTGTTTATGCTATGGAACATCGTCGGAGACCCCGGATGATCGCACTACACTACGTATAAGCTACACTTATCACCCGTGGGATGCGATCCTATATACGGGCATATGTAAATATATCTGCTTTAAAATTCCAAGGGTTTTGTGATATTGGGAGTCTTACAAATCCTTGTAAAATGAAAAGAATGAGCATGAACAAAATGTGTATACAAAGTGAGCCACTAGATCAGGAATTTTCAATGTATTTTCTCGTATTAATTTCAAACCTGATTATCTTTCAGTATTTTTCATTGAAGGATTAGTTTGCAATATATCTTTTCATGTTATGGAGACTAGTGTAACACAAAAATCAGAGTGTGCTTCAGATAAACCAAAAATGGGTTTATGATGAAACTACACATCAGTTCATCTACCAGTGAAAATGATTGTTACAAATGCGTGTTATTGGTTACCAGAAACCATAATTCTAGACTCAGGAAAGTATCCATTTTAGCAATAGCTAAGGCTTCTGTTCACGTTACATTCCGCGGACAAGTGTAACGTAATCACAAACATTGTCTAGTGAAGTTGACAGGAGCATGGTTGAACGCACCCTCGGAAATCCAGTGTCTTAACTCCACTGCGTTCCGTTTCATCAGACACTAGGTAATTAACGTGGGTAACCGACGATAGGTTTTTTATATAAGGAAAAAGTGTTTATTGGAAGATTTATGTACATTCAATCTATAATATTATTTGAGACTTTTAATAACAAACTTTCGCTAAATCGCTAATTTTGTGTAATTATATTGTACTGAAATAATACGATAAATTCATTTTGCTTTTGATATTGTTATTCGTAATGGTTTGATTTATTGTTGTCTGCTAACTCTGTAGTAATTATATCTATATTTACCGTATGGTGTTAATTGATGAGTATGAAGGAGGCCGGTCAAACCAGGTATGGCAATTATCCCCAAGACAATGGACAATTAATTTACATGCAAGACCAATGACCACTGAGACGAGTTCTAAATGTCATCTGTTAATCTTTTGTGTTTTTGTTATATAATCCTATGTGGTATGCTTTGTAATCAGTTACGGCCTAGAGTTCGGACGGGTCGATTTTCGAATACTCCGGAAATCACATACCGAATTCTAGGTACAGTTATATTTAATAAATTTATATTTTGAAAAATAATTCTGCATCGTTGGAATTCATATTTTGAAAAATGTGAAAGGTTGAACGACACATATTCAATGAACCCGTACATTTCCAGAAAAGCATATTGTCAGCACTCGGTCTGTTCATTCCCTATACACTGTGTAAATATTGATGTATTAAACTAGAAACATATGTGTTTCTGATTAACCTTATACATGTATGTATTATTAATCATTTCTGTAATGGAGCTTGAATTGATCATTTTTTGTCTGGTTTCAATATTGAACAAGTGTATGTGTGTGCAGTGCTCAGTGTTTAGGTATGAAATAATTTAACCATCATTAATTAGTTTATTCAATTTCTATTTAATCAATTCGGAATCATTCAACATATAAGTTGTCATTCGATTTTAAGTAGCATTTTAGACTATTAGTCACACCTCACTATCTAGTGCACGAGACATTTCGGCCTATCATGTACCACGGGGACGAAATGACTAAATGTTGTAGGACTCTGGTACAACAGTATTCCGCTAAACCTGCCTAAATTATTAGCTTTTTTAACGGCAGCCAATCACCGTCGCTTCCGGTTTTATTTAAAAAAAACCACCACGTGTAGTTGCGAGATAAACAAAATGCTAGCCAGCTCGAGTTTCTATAGTGGAAATATGGTCGACATACACGACAATGTAGCATACACGTGGCTAGCATTTTGTTTAATAATGTAAAATGTAAAATACCTTTGATGCAGTCAAGGCATTATTAGTTGCTTACATGTTCGGCCATAGCATGGTTCCATATCACATCATGTCGGCATACCAAGTATTTTTATTGTGGGGAAGGAAGGTATTTGTAGATAAAATTGTGTTTAAGAATAGCATATTGTTATTTATATTCATGTGAACGTGTTGTATTTAGTGGTCATTTTCAACAGTGTACAGACTTGATGTGGTAAGGAAATAAAGTCTACCATGTCCGAGTGTCTATCGAACAATACAAGTCTTCAAGTTCAAGCTTTTTATCTTATACAAATACATACAAGAATAGAATAAAGAAACATGCATTTTCGCTACTATCATTACGTTAATATTTGCATGAAGATAGAGATCAATATTTCAGACAAAATGAAGTCGAGAAATGATTCATCGACATGTAATACCAATCAATACTGACGCCCTTGATGTACATGTGTATTTATGAACGTGAACGGCACTTGTAGTAGTTTGTCAATTTAATCCTATTCTGTTTATTAACTCATTATGCTACGCCCTTAAAAAATCATCTTTCTGTGTTCCTGTTTCCACGATGCAAATATTCACTGTCACCATACTACGGTGTAAATTCCCTTCGAAAAAAAACGTTCTGACGTCCTTAGCAGGATTAAGTTCAGTTTGCGAATTTAAATTCAACACAAAAAGCGGAACAACATCAATAAACAATTTATTTTCAGCACTTGTATCGACATTAGTCGGGCATAGAACTCAGTACCAGACAATAACAATATCCTGCAACCATTGCAGCAGTAACATATTATGATGTCACTTAATAATTTTTCAATTTCTTTATTTTGATTCCAAATGCTAAATTTGATGATTTGACCCCGAACCCTTAATCTCGCATAAAATAAACCTTGTATTGTAAGATACTAACAATGTATTATCTATATATCTTCATACGGTTTTTTATGCATTAATTGTTTCTTTTAATGTCCTTACAGCCTGTCGATGAATTCACATGCCCGACAGACACAATCACTCAGAGCATATATGACCCTAAAGGACAATTTATTTTATATTACACCGCGATTGTCTATATATTTTGTGTAATATTAAATGTCACCATCCGGTAGCCATTTCACACAAAACTATTTTTTGTTGTTTATGTGACAAGATGGAGGATGCATACAAGGCAGCTAATAAGTACATGTACTTACTCGCACATATAGTTTGTAGGAGTTTTCTCCCTTTGATCTGGTACCAAAATTTATTGTAAGGATTACTTCCCTTTACTGATAGGAGTAAAGGATCATGGATAGAAAAAACTATTTCATTTTAATGAGAAAGCGAGCTCCAAATTTGAATTTTACCAATTACCCACCCTCTTCCACCCTAAATTTATCGTTGGTGGAAAACAATTTCTCTTATATTTCCATCCTAAATTTATCGTTTTGGAAAACAATTTCTCCTCGATAAATTTATATTTCCAGCCATGATCTTTTATTTCAGTCCAGTTAGTTATTTATTTATTTATACTTTTTTGTTTAAATTCTTATGTTTGGCAGAGTTTTGGTAAACCCATGCTTTTCTTTATTTTACAAAGTATCTCCTTTGTTTGATATGTATAATGCTATGCTTTAGTCAGTATGACTTTTTATTTGTTTGTCTATATTTTGTGTAATATTAAATGTCACCATCCGTTGGCCATTTCACACAAAACTATTTTTTGTTGTTTATGTGACAAGATGGAGGATGCATAAATGTTTTAATGAAATTTTATATTTTGCTCCTGAAAGGCAGTGGACCTTTTAAGGTGATAATGACGCAATTGGTAAAGACATATTCAATGTAGGGCGTCAATATTTAAACATTGAAGTCTTTTAGTTGGAATTTATAGCCCATATGAATGCCAATTGGACAGTGGCAAATTCCATGAAACTCTTCATGATGAATTTGCCTCTCTTCAGTTGGCATTCGTATGGGCTATGGATGCCAATTAAATGACGTTCAATGCTATTATTTACATTTGCTTACAATTTTATGGTGAAATCCCAAAGGATTTTGCATCTATAATGAACAAATCTTTCGTTATCGTCAAGGATCTAACTGCCATTTGAACAGCCATTTTCGTGATCGCTGATATGAAAATTGCGACATCACAATGATAATGACGTCATAATAAGCGACGGTGGTTCATAGACTATATGAATGCAAACTACGGTTGGTAAGGTTGCATATTGGGACTGAAGTGAAAATGTGAATATTAAAATTTACGGCGTTGATGTATTACACTATAAATATTAGAATGGTCTCACAGAGACCAACCAAACTAAATACTTTTCCATAGACAACAGTGTTAAAGCCTTGGCATCTACTATTAACACACTATTGAATTTTGTGGATTATCGTGTTCTATTGTTAAACTATAGGTTTTCATATAACAACAGATAGGCAAAGGTACCCATCTTGAGAAAAAGTACATTCTGCACTGAAAAATTCTAAAATCCTAACGTTTTATCTAATCAATTTCGGTGGTCACGTGGCTTAATCCTTATACAATACGTCAATTCGAAGGTCTTGTTTACCTACAGCAGATTCAAATCAAAAATGTATTTTTATATTTGTTTTTGACAAGAAGTTTCGAAATATTTTTGAGTCAGGAGAGAAAATCAAGGCTACAATTTATGAAAACTTGGATCAATCTTTAGTCCGGAATTCAACATAAAAAAGAACTCTCCACATAAAAGTTTAACAAGGTAGTACTTCACAGTTGTGTCAGATGGTTTTCTTCGAATTTAGTTATAAATGACAGGATTTAAAACTTAAAATTTATCCTGGACAGTGGCAAACGTGAACATCATCGTCTATAGGAAATATTTGTTCTGCGGCCTCTTTAGGTGCTTGATCCTAGAAGTGATATCGAGTTTACAAGTTTTCCGAGTTTGAACATTTCACATACATTTCACTACAGTAGGCTTTTCTGGCACACCACAGCAAAACCAACTAACCGAATTTCTAAAAGAACTGGTTTGATTCCGAAATATGTGCAAATTTTAACGAACTCTAGACGATTTAGATGAATTTATGCCAAACTATCTTATAATCGGCATAAGGGAGATAACTCCTAAAATAAATGTGTCCTGATGACAAGTAATTTATTAATATATATAAGCTGGTGCAATAATACAATATCCGATGCCGGGAGCTCCGCCCTATATAACCCTTCGGGCTACCACTTGCCATATATGGAAGAAATGGAGTTGAGCTGAAGGGTTTAACGTACCGTCACGTATAATTCGTTTCTGCGTACAAGAGCAGGCAGGGAATTGAGTAGGAAGGTGTTATCACACCTACTCTTCATCGAAAGACCGCAGTGAACCTCACACGGGACACCGTCATTAAGTCCCATCCGACGGACAGTGTTAGTAGTTAGAGGTTGGTGCTCGTGAGCTATTTTGGGTGTCCCTACATTAAAAGTCAAACCAAGACTGTCTTCATACGATAACTATTCACCAAACCAATGTCTCTTTCTGTAAAGCCATACCTTTCCTTAAACACATGATACTACACATCGATTGTTCATATCGTGACGTTAGTTTTTTGAGAGAGTAGAGAATTTTAGAAGGACGACTAGGAGAGGTTAGTATGAAAAAAATGGAGTGAAGCCGAAATTGCAGATATATAGTATAGGTATTTTTTTTAATAATAAATAGATAGATAACTGAACAAATGAGTATCTAATAATAAATAAATAAAAATAAATAATAAATAAATAAAATAAATAAAAATGAAAGAATTCTAAGATACTGTACAGTTGTAGTAGACAACAGAGTGGGAGACTTGATATGAGGACAGGTTTGGGGATGTGGGTGGGGGAGGGGATTGGTTGTGAGTGGATATCACTTTTATGTAGACATGTGATGTGTTGGCCGGTTGTTAATTCAGTTCTCACTCCTGGTGTTACTACATTATAGATTGCCCCAGATTGAGGGGAAGAAATGGAAGCAGAGTGGAGGCAAAATTGAAGCCCTCCAGACTGTTTACCTATCATAACGCATTACTCTGCCTTCACCACAATATAGTGCCAAAATGAAGTCATACAGAAAAAGTAAAACAACTGTTTACACGAAATGTATTTAGAATCATATGATTGCGTTTTCGAGCTGTATTTAAAAATATATACATAAAAACCGCCGGAGCGTCAGCGTCAACAGTTTCACAGTGTGAGTGTAGTACAAATGGTCGGACCGAATATTTCTTGAAAATGACCGTTTTACATCACAAGTACGCATAAAACTCATATTTTTATGAATGGAAGTGTTATTCTCTTTGCTATCACTAAATCAAAACACAAGATTGATCTTGAAGCCTACATAAATAAAATAGCGAATTCAAATTCTGACCGCTTGCGTAGTCATGGTTGTTATTTCTTGGCTTAATAAAGGAGCAGATCGCCGAGATAAATGTACACATTAATTATCCATTCTGTTGTTACAGTATCAAAAGCTCAGATCATATACATACATTGTAATGTAGCTTATCCTAGTACATAATATGTAATATGTATCCAGCAGATTTTGTCGCTGTCATTATTGCTTGAATATATTGACCAACGTCTGAATAATTATTTTGAATAATGTATAATACAATGTAATACCTAAATCGCTAAAGGGAAATTGCTTTATGTAATGAAGTCCTATATAGTATAGTCAGATAATGATCGGCCATTATACGGCAATCATACGCAGAAGATCATTACAGGTAAATAATTGCTCACAAGTACCCGAGACATGTTCTCCCATAGATATAAGGTACACCATTCAACATTATTTTTGATACGTCAAGATGTTCCGGATTTATTTGTTTCTGATTGTGTTAGTCTGTCAGTGTGTTGCAATACCACTGACAAAATGTCAACAAGGTGTGAACTGTTTCTTACCTAGATGTTTCTGTCCTACATTTGACCACCCAACGAACTTAAGCGATATTCCGCAGATGGTTTATTTCGGGTTTGATGACGCTGTCAATTCACAGATGGCAAATCATTATGATTTTCTGTTCCTGAAGGATAACCTTACAAACCCAAATGGCTGTCCCATTAGTTCACAAATTACTCGATTCTGAAGCGGTGCTATCAACACGGATTCGAACTCGGTGTACATAGTGTCACACACGCATATAAATACCGGGGACAAAGTGCGGGAGGAAGCAGAAGACCAGAGAGACAAATTCGTCACAGAATTTGGTATTTCTAAGTATGACGTTGTTGGGTGGCGGAGCCCATTTCTCATAACGGCAGGCGATCAACAAATAGATGCACTTAAGCAACTAGGATTTAAGTATGACGTTTCACTTATCTACACAAGACTACACATAGACAATGATGATGTATGGCCGTTTACCCTGGACTATGGGTGGCCGTTCAAATGTCAGAACAATAGATGTCCGAAAGAGAACCAATTTTCTCATAGACTATAGACACGAATTCGCCTGTGCGTTTGTCGACGGGTGTGCGTATAAGCCTAGAAATGAAGCAGAGGCTTATAAATACATTATTGATAATTTCTATAGGCATTATAATGGAAACAGATCCCCATTTGGATTACACATCCATGCGGCTTGGTTTGAAACCAAACATTTAAGGGATGGTATGAACAGAGCTATACAAAGTATGAACGAATTTGAGGATGTTTACATCGTAAATATTAAACAAATGATAGAATGGATGAAATACTCAACAAAGTTAACGGAAATAAAAACATTCGATGGATTAGGATGCTGGCCCAGTGATAAAGCATTCCTACACATACTTCTGATGGTACTTCCGGTATCTAGTTTTTTCATCCTTGTAATTGCATTGCTAGTATATGTCATTCGTAAACTGATGTTCAGATCACGACATAAGGATTATATTGCACTGAATGGTAAAGAACACAGGAACAAATTAGTACACGGTAGCGATGACGTGGAGATGTGACGTCATAATATAAGTGTGGCATTAGTATATCATGACCATATTTGAATCCATATTAAGGTAATAATTGTTTTGAAATGCAACTTATATTTATTGCTATGCTTGTAGATGCTTCTTCTGCATGGGCTTGATATGTAATTTTCTTGAATGCATTTTATATAAAATAGATTTAGCGCAAAAACGGTTAAAAACGTTTATCTTTCAACTTGAATGCATTTTATACCATAGAGATTAAACAAACACATACACAAAAACAACTTTAAAAAAAGGTCTGGCTTTCTCGTGTTTTTTTTCTCCTAAGCTAACATGGTCTGCTGGTCAAAATATCCTATATGCATCACGTCAACATCGGCATATAAAGTATTTAAAAACAAACACACAAACACACACCGATTCGTTCCTTCAAACTGGAATCGATTTTGCAAAAGCACTTAACATTTGCTTTGATATTCATTTACGTATATATGTAGATATATTGAATGACATTAAATTCTCAGTGTCCGGTAAACATATAGAAATAAAAAATTGAAACACGTTGTTAGTTTAGCATTAGCGCTTTCATCATGTTCTTCAGATGCTTAACAACATTAGATGACGTCATGACAGTATAGTCATTGTGTATTGTGACGTCATATTAAGGGAGGTAATTATACATATAAAAATTACAACAAACGATTCAGTTTCGGTTTCAGAGTTCTAATTAATTGTTTTTCTTGTTCTTTTCTTTGGATAGTATTATTATTTAACATTTTATAGAACGGAAATATAGTAAACCTTTTCTTTCCGCAAATGTCCAAATGTTCACTTAAATTTATTTTTCTGTACTCCGGTACATTAATATGTTGTTTGTGTACACGGACACGGGCCCCAGTGTATTACTGGTCTCTCCAATGTAAAATTCCTTACATCCGGGGCATGTTATTACATAAATAAGGTCTTTCGAATCACAACACATATTTGCATTCACTACGAATGTTCTGGAGTGGAATTTGAAAGATGAACCTTCTGTAATGTAGTCGCATGTTCCACATCGTGGGTCCATACATTTTCTTACGGTGAAATTTTCTTCAGTTTGGAAGGTAGATTTACATAGTACTCTCTTCAGATTTTTGGGTTGGCGTTTACTATTGATGAAGGTTGTATTTTTCAGTACTCTCTGCATATGTATATCTGCTTGGAGTACATTATTTAGTTAGCGTACCGTTCCGGTTATGCTTTTATTCCGTGGATTATGTGTGGTTACTAATGGTAATATTGAAGATTCTCTTTAGGACTGAGTAGCATTGTTCTGTCTAATTCTTCTGCTTTCTGGATTCCATCTTCTATCAGTTTGGTAGGATATTTTTGAGATTTCAAATAATTGGTTAATTCTTTCAGGCGGAGGTCTCTTGTTTCACTCTCACTAACTATGGTACAGTTATATATTCTGAATTTTGTGTTTGTATTGCTTCCTTAATTTGTTTTGATTTGTGAATTTTCGGTTGTCCATAAAAGCAACTTTATTTGAATTCAAAATGTGTTAGGTAATCCTGTTCATTTCCGGTTATTTTCGTAGTATTTAAGTTGTTGCTGAAGAGTCTTTTTATTTTCTGTATTGAATATTTGTCCTGATTACCATCTACCTTGACGTAATATTCCTCATTCAGCAGTATGCTCGTAATTTTCGTTTTATAGAATTCTCTGTTCATCACCACTATCGCGCCTCCTTTATCTGTTTCTTTTATAATTATGGTGTTGTCATTTGCTAAGGCTTTCAAGGCATTTTCTTCATCTTTCGTTAGATTGCTTCTTTGATTTGTTTGTTCATTCTGAAGAGGTAGGTTTTCCAGCGTTTCACACACGGCATCTAGTGTGTTGTTTCTGCCTTTTCTCTTGGGTTGAATGATGATTTATTTCTCACAAGGTCTTCTTCGTTAATTTGATTATCTTCATTTTCATTCTCTTGATGAAAAAAACTCCGCTAATCTTAATCTTCTAGTTTAGGTTTTAATTTCCGTTTTGATTTCTTGATTATTTGAATTTGGCGTTGGAGTATATTTGAGACTTTGGATTATAATTTAATTTGGGAATCATTTAATTGTCTATTGGACAGATTTATTACTTTGGGATCAATACGTTTGTCTTCATTTGGTATCAAACAGGTGTTGGTTCCACTTCTTAAAATTGGAACTTTTGTCCTCGGTTTGCTTTGCCTCCTCCTAAAAATAGTTTCTGGCTCCATGACCGATGTATGCAGTACCACCGTTTCTGTAGTAACCCCGTGTGTTACTTTTAAATGCGTTCCTTCTCTCACTATGTATGCTCTTTCTAGGATTATGATAATTGCCACCGGGTCGTCCTGCGTACTGTGAAAAATTATACCCTTGGCGGTAGTTATTTTTCACATGGGGAATTATTGTCCTTGTGGTTCTCCTAGGTACGTTTCTATTGGTGTTGGTAGTCCTTCTTCGCTGTTGTGGCGGAAGTCGGTTGACTGGTGTTCGAGACCTTACCGCTGATGCATAGTTCATTTGTCCAGATGGCAGGACCGTTTCCTCTTCATTCTTGTTATTGTTTTGCTTGGTTTTCTTTCTCTTTTCTTTTGTTACTTCTGTACCATACTTTCTTTTATAGTCCAGAAGCCATACCTCTTTATATCTCCAGCGATCTCTTGACTTGTTTTCTTCCAAGTCGCATTCCTTTTGCCACATCTCCAGTAATATTTCTGAAATTCTTTCAGTAGCACTGGCGAGACAGGAGACTATTTATAACATTTTTGTTTATTATTACCTATTGTACCTATTTAAAGCAGATCACTGATTAGTGTTTAAATGTATGCACGTATACTTTGAAAAATAAAACTCAACGACCCAAGTACTTTTGCCTTGATGGCTCTTCAGTAATACAGATATCTATATTTCTGAATCAAGACATGGCGAAAGTGACAGAGGAAGGTCGCTGAGTTTTATTTTTTCTATATATTTAACTCAACGTGGTCACGTACATTTCTCTTGACATGTGTACTTTATATATTGGATCTTGAATAAGTATCCATTTTTGCTAGTCAAAGCGAAGAGTGAAAATGTCATGTAAAATGAACATAAATCCAAGATACATTTTATCACATTGTTACAGCAATTTATAAATGATTTCAGTTGAAACGTATTTTGAGTTGGCTCCCCTTACCTGACATATTTGATGGCAATATTAAAGTGAACAGTCGGGCAAGGATGGCTAGAGTCGGTAAATATGATGTGAGTGTATCCAGTAGAATTTCTTATGAAATAGAAAAATAACATATCTCGTCAAAACCTGTCTGCGTACGAAGAAATTAATTTAAAGTACAGGAATCCTAAAACGTCCTCCCGGCTGACTAGGTCCGTGGTTACATTTCCATACAGCCTCGCTTTCAATGCTTTCAATTTTTCTTTATTTCAATGGTTAGAACTGGAAAACGTAAGCGGAACTTGACCGTCGTTTTAATATGTGAGAACTTTTGGAAGGCCAATGAACGCATTTAGACTTAATTTCTTTGCCCGACTTTTCACTTTAACTACCTGGTAAATATACACAATGTAAATCAATTTAATTTTGCAATTACAAATATCAATTTATTTTTAATGGATATGAATGATTGAGAGTTAATGATGAATTTATCTGTAAATAATGTGAAAGCGGTGAAAGTTTGTGTTCAAGATTAGAATAATCTATTTAAGTATGGAAATTTGTGTGCAAGTCCTTCTGTGAAAGGAACATAATGCTATTTCTTTCATACCTACACGTGTAATACTGGCTGGTTTACGGCAATACACTCATGCCGCCTGAGGCTGTATTGCATGGCTACCCATGCAACAAAGCTTCGTGACGTCATGGCGTCAACAAAATTTCTATTTACTCGGTAAAATTTTAACATTTTTTTCCACAAACTTGCATGACTGGTTTTACTATTAAAGATGCAAACAACGGAATTTTTGTTGAAAATATCACGTGATTTTTCATGTATGAAAAATTGACTTCCAGTCGTGGATTTCTTCGAATTTGTCTAAAAATGGCGGGATATTATAGTTGTAAAATTGCAATAAAACGTCGATGTATGAAAGAAAAATACTCTTTCATAAGTGAATATGAAGGATAGGGATATTCTACCCCCGGGATCACAAAATGTTGCAAAAGCCTCGGCAAACCTCGGGTTTTACTACATTTTGTGACCCTCGGATAGAATATCCCTATCCTTCATATCCACATATGAAAGAGACTTATATGTCTATTGAATAATTTTTTAATGCTAACAACGTTATCGATAATTACCCTTTGCTCAGTCATTTTCGTTATGTTAGTCGATGAAACCACACCTTTCCCGGTTGCAACATGAGAACTTAAAATAATAAGGCTACCGTAGCTATGTTCTAGTGAACAGGACCCAGATGTGAGGGGAAGCCGTTAAATAGTTTCCATACGTATATGTTGAGTTTTGTTTAAATTGGACTAGGACATTATTCATTAGCGGCCATATTAGTTCCAACTTGGAAACCTCAAATGAGATGTGCTAGCGAAACGTCGCTTACCATTCAGAGGAACGTCGGATTCGTCCCGGAAAAACCGGAACGTTCCGCGAAATGGAATACGCTATGATTTTCGCGATTTCCAATCAGCTACAAAATACGCGAGATTCAATCGCATGTAGTAATGTGATTGATTTGCTGCCTACGTAACAGACAATATTTACAAGTTTAATCCGGCTACAAGGTTGCAACTGACCTGTTTAATTAAATAGACACTAGTCAACGTTATGCCCAACAAAAACAAATTAAGGACGTCACGATTATACGTTAAAATGATTATGGCTGCCCATTCAATACTGCCCCGTGACGTCACTGCGTCAACAAAATTACTTTTTTTCTCGATAAATTGACATATTTTGCAGAAACTGGACTAGTATTACTATGTAAACAACGGGATCTGCGTTGAAAGTATAGAGACCGCAGGACCAAATGATTTCGCTATATACGATATATTAATGTTTGCCACTGTCCAGGTTAAATGGAGTTTTCAAGTCTGGTCACCTGTCACTAATTTTGAAGAATGGCATCTCGCATACCCGTGGAAAAAAAATGTGGGGGGTGCCATCTTATGTTAAATTCCGCACCAAAAATTGTCCAAAATATTCATGAAATTCCAATATTGGTTACCTCCCCCTGTCAGACACACACTTGACAGAATTTTAAAATTTCTTGACATGTTTTACATCTACATGTATTGCCCAACCCACACATTAAACATTTGAAACTGATGCGCCCTGAATACCCAATCGGCAGGCTCCGAAACATTCACCTCTCTATGCCCAAAAGGGGATATCCAGGAATCTATTTTTGGTTTGATTCTGCGGTCCCGTAATTTTGCATGTATGGAGAATTGACTTGCAGTCGCGGTTTTCTTCGAATTTATTTTAAAATGGCGAGATTATATAGTTGTAAAACTGTAATAGAACGTAGATGTATGAAAGAAAAATATTCTTTAGGATATCACTATCCTTCATATCCACATATCATCTTATAGGTCATTTATTCAGTAACTGAAGTTTATTTTGTGATATGAAAAAAACAACAGAGAAGCAAATGTTGATGTAGGCCATTTGGTTAATGACACATACTATTAGGACAGTAAGAATTAATGACATTAATACATAATTGCCAATTACAAAATGACCGACGTCCATGTTACCAAGGTCATCTTAATGTCCAGTAACGGTTTCTATGGAATCCAGGTTGGGTTTAATTAGTTTAACATCCTATTAACAGCCAGGGTCATGTAAGGACGTGTGGCAAATTTGTTTGTGAAGGAAAGCCGGATTACCAAGAGAAAAACAACCGAACGGCGGTCAGTTCCTGGCAACTGTTCCATATAGGATTCGAATTCGCGACCCAGAGGTGGAGGGCTTGTGATAAAATGTCGAAACATCTCTTTTTTCTAAAAAAATATAATTTTATTCAAGAGTTAACTACTAAGCCACTGTGGCCCCTTATTGAATCCGAAAATATACAAAAAAAATACATAAAGAACACTGAAGGAGCACCTCTAGTTGTTAATGATTTCTGATATTTGATTAATATAATGTGTTACACCGAAACATAAACACAAAATAAATGAATGCTTCCATAGACACTAGGGCCTTGGGACCAGTTTTCAAAAGCTAAGCGAGATTGTACATTGAAAATCAGGAACACATGGACTTTGCTTTGAAAATCAGGAACACGGGGGCTTTACATTTGGAATCAGAGAAATTGGAATTTCTATTACCTGGCTTAATACCTGTAAGCTGATGCGTAATTATCTTCATTTTATTATTGTGCTTTTGTCAATTTCAATTCCTTGATAATGTCAACGAGCTTAGGTTTATGTTGCATTTGACGTCATCGCATTACGTCTCGCGCGCGCACACACACACGCACATATATATAATATGTTTGTGCTGATTGGTATCTCCGACTTCACTCTGCCATCTACAAACTGGAGTTATTCTTTCATCTCTGAAGAAACAATGGACAATATGAAAGTATTATCAAACATCTCTCGTCTGGAATCATATTACCATATCGCCAACTTGGAGTATGCCATTATCGTAGCATTTGTTGGCTTATTTTGCCCAAGCGTAATTATCTTAAACTGTTACTTTATATTTGTGACATTCAAAAAGAAAACTTATCAGTCCGCTTTTGTGGTCTACTTGATGCCGATTTGAGGTTCTGATTTGCTGTTTGGCTTGGTAACTGTTTGGTGGGGAGTTGGAGAAGTGATCGGCAACATAAGTTACGCGTTATGTATTTTTCGGGTTCATCATCGTTGGCAATGCTTTTTGTACTTTTTGTTGTACAATATATGTCGATGAAATACCCATTCATTCATAAGAAATATATAGGGAAACCACTCACTGTGATATCATGATGTGTTGTACCGATTCTCGCTGTACTTATACGACAGCAGTGAGCAAGTTGAGGAATGCATGGATATCAATCTCTTTCCGTCACTGTCTTCTTGCTGATTACTGTGTTTGAAATTACGATAGCGAATGTTTTAGTTGTGATGAGGTAGGTAAGGAGGATAGGTGTTGGTTCTGCTCATCAAGGGGATCTAGTTACGTCTTCAACGACGAAACGTGCAATTAAATCCTTGCCAATTACAAATAAACACCAACGAAACATCAATGAGAAATCTGTCTGCCTATAACTTCTAAAAAGCGAATAACATTTTCTGAACTTGGCAAAGACAAAAAAGCAGCGAAAAGAACGTCAGGAAACATAATGTATCTTCATCTGAAGGGGATAACATACCAAGAAAGCTACCACAAGGCACCGTTTCGAGAAAAAAAGAGACCGGCTTATTTAAAGTCTTTCATAACACTCATTTTAATGAGTCTTAACAGCTGTTGTGTGTATATTCCCTTACATAGCCAGAATTATTTGGTTCATATTTGCCCGATGATAATATATAATACAACAGATGATATTTTATCAACACTTTGGTTTAAGCAGATTTTCAAAGAAAAACAACAGGTTAATTTTTTAGTTTGTGACGCATGTCGCTATATTTTTTTTAATTTCAAATGGGTAGGAAAAATATGTTTTTGTAAACTCTGTGAATCCGAGTACACGTAACTGTGTTTTTGTACGGGTATGTTTCATATTAATTCCTGTTCATCTTTCTGTAACCTCTTCTCCAATTTGCTGAATTAAATTATCTTTTTATATTCGTCGTTTTAATTGATAAAAATGCACTTTATGTGGAGAGGCGCTCTGTTTTAATTGTTATTGTTTGTTTGTTTTGTTTCAAAGTCTCCAAATATTACTGTTTTCTCTAGACCGTACACGTAGTTTCCTTAATGTAACCTTACGCGATTCAAATTAACTTGAAATTGTCATTGGACAGGATTTTCACCAAGAAGGAATTTCGGTCAAGGTCATTCATATTAACAAACTTGGTAGCTATTTATGTCAGTATGCTACACGCCTTATATTGGGTCTCTAGGCCTTTTAGAAGTTCCAAGAAATCATTTGAAGATGATAGGATTTTTGGCCCATGTGACATTGAATGAAGGTCAGGGCCATTCATATAAACAAACTTGTTAGCCTTTAAAGACATCATACTAACGCCCGAATATTATGTCTCTGGGCCTTTTAGAACTTTAGAAGAAGACTGTTTATTGATTTTTGTCGCAAAATTGTACTTTTGAACTTTTCATGTCAAATAGCAATAACACATTCAAAAAATTAAATTGTATGTCTCCGATCGTACATGTGTTATTTGTAAGCGATGACACGTGAATTTGTGGAATGTAAAAGGAAGTCCGCCAATGTTTACATGTATCCATACGCACCGAATCAGGTCCATCGTCGGAGACCCACGGGTGATCGCACTACACTACGTTACACTTATCACCCGTAGGAAAACTCATCGTAAAATCCTCGTAGGTAATTTATATGCATGAAGAATTTGATTGGTTTCAGTACGTTTTTGCGATGGTATTTCATCCAATCAGAGTAAACGTTATTTACAGTATACGGCAGCACAACAAGGATGGCCAACACTAGTACCTGGCGAATGTTTGGGTACGCGATACTTTGAGCGCACGAGCGGTGTGAACACGTTTGTATATTGGCCAGGTAAACTATGAACAAACGTCATGGAGGTTAACGCTCACCGTGGTCAACAACTCCATTCTATCCTTAGTGTCATACCACCATACTCACCATATCACCATGACATATGTGGTCATATGAGATAGTTTTGGAAGACAGATATCTGTATGATTTGTCCTTGGTCATTTCTATATGTACTGACAAAGTCTGGGTTCTAAGTTTTCAAATTCTTTATTCAGTTTCTCTTGATTGTCAGCAGCTCTGTCCTGAGACAGAGTAAAAAACTGTAAACAGAAACAAACATAGTATTACCTTACAGTAGCGTGTAACACGTTTTCAGCCGACGCTGAATTAAGCTAAAGCTAGGTAAACAACGCGGCATAGTAATACGAATGTAATTAGAGATAATATCTTATATGTATTTACCCTTTAGACTATTAAGGACTCTGTTGTAATTCTGTCCAAAAATGACGTTTCTCTTTCCCAGTTCTTTTTCGTGCGGTCGATAATAAAAGACCACTTCCGGAACCGGACTCCGTAATGGGTATTCCGGAATTTAAATTTATTACAAAAGGGTGAGACACGACACTCCCCCACCTGATTGCGAATAGCAATCACCACTATACTACAATAATACACCGTAAAAGAAGGTAAACAAGACTTAACAGTTCTGGAAAGCGCGATAAACAAGAAAGTTTAAAGTCACAATTGTAGTCCTCACAACACTCTTGATGATGATAATAGGTCAATTTAAAGTCACTCACTAAGAATCAGTACCAGATCCGTAACTGGGCGGATGTAGAAGGAGGTGGTTCCATCCCTGGTGACCTTGACCTTAACCTTTCGGACAAGGTTGTCCTCTCCACTGAAGGTGTCGACGACTCTGGACACGGACCAGTCGTTCCTAGGTGTATTTTTGTCTTTAAGCAGTACAATGTCACCAGTTTTGACATTTTGGCGTTCAGACTGCCACTTTTTGCGTCCCTGTAGTGATTGTAGGTATTCCTTTTGCCAACGAGACCAGAAGGAATTGGCTAGGACCTGGACATGTTTCCATTGGGCCTTATACATGTCGCGAATGCCCAGTTCCTGGAGAGGCTCTTCCACTCTACCAGTTTTCTGCGTAAGGAGGACAGAAGGGCTGAGTATCTGAGGAGTTTCGGAATCATTTGATACGGAGATGATAGGTCGTGCATTGAGAATAGCACACACTTCATACATTAACGTAGTTAGTACTTCGTGGGTCAGGTTCTTGTTGTTGTGCTCCAGCAGCAAGGAGTCGAGAATACGCCTTGACAGGCCAATCATCCGTTCCCAGACTCCTCCCATGTGGGAGGAGTGGGGCGAATTAAACTTCCAGGTGATACCCCTGCGATATAAGTAATCCTTCACTGGGCCGTCTCCAACATTAATTGTATCTATCTTGAGGTCGTTGGTGCTTCCGACGAAGTTGGTACCGCGGTCCGAGTAAAGTTCTTGAACTTCTCCGCGAATAGAAACAAATCTCCTAAGAGCGTTGATAAAGGCCGATGAGGTCATGTCTTCGACAACTTCGATGTGGATTGCACGTGAAGCCAGGCACGTAAAGATGACAGCCCATCGTTTGGAATGAGCTAGGCCGCCTCTGGTCTTCCTCGAGGTGACTTGCCAGGGGCCGAAGACATCGAGGCCGACGAACGTGAAGGGCGCAGAAGGAGTGACACGTGCCAATGGTAAGTCCGACATCTTTTGATACAGAAGTTGGCCTCTGAGCTTACGGAATTTTACGCAATGGTGGATAATCGAGTTTACAAGACGTCGACATCCGACGATCCAAAATCCGGCTGCACGCACAGCGCCCTCCGTAAGATGTCGACCTTGGTGTTCGGTGGCTGCATGGTAGTATCGAACAATGAGCATGCCCACGTGGCTTTTACCAGGAATGATAATGGGGTTCAGTTCATTTTGATTCAAAATATCCTTTAGTCGGTTCAGTCTTCCTCCAACTCTCATGACACCGTTTGAATCAATGTATGGTGAAAGCGAAATGATGGGACTGTCACGTCTCAGTTTTTCTTCCGTAGTAAGTTGCATGAAATCGTCCATATAGAAATCCTTTTGAGTTTCCATAATGATCAAGCTCTTGGCCTGGTGAAAAGGGACGGAATCCCTGTAATCCTGATCATTATTCGTATGTTGATTGCTGTTTGGATTCGTTTTCTTACTGAAAGATCTAGCGACGTGTTTGAGGATAGATATGCTACGTATCAGCGAGATCCAGTCGGAGAATTTCTCAAACCGATGCGAGCCGAGGTTGGTGGCTGGCTTCTCCGAAGTATTGGTTTTTCACAACCTGGACCAGGGGCCTGATTTCTTTGTCAGAATCCTCGTTGACCAATTCATGCTCCTCCGGGTTTTCTTTCACGAGATTAGAAAGTGTCAGGAATGGAGGGACCTTTCAGCCAGACACTCTCTTGAATTTTCGTTGACGAAATGAAACGTGTACCCTGATCGGCAGGATTCTGGTCGGTGCTTATGTACAGCCACTGTTCTGGTGTAGTGATCCTTCTGATCCGTTCAAACCCTGTTAGCTACGTAGACGTAGAATCTTCTGGTCGTGTTATGGATATACCCAAGGACCACCCTGCTATCGGAGTACAACTTAACCTCGTCGAACTCGATTTTGGAGTTGTCCAACACAGTTTGCAGGATTTGAGTGGCAAGGACGGCCGCGCACAATTCAAGGCGGGGTATGGTATGTCCTTCCATCGGCGCAACCTTAGCTTTTCCTAATACATGAGAAATATATGAATCTTGTCCTCGTAGTCGAAAGTTCTGAGATACGCTACGGCTGCGATAGCTTCGACAGAGGCATCAGAGAATATGTGCAGTTCCTTTCTGACCTCGCTGCGAGGATTGTCAGTGTACGTGCGTGGAATATGAACGCCTTCCAACTCGCGCAAAGATTCCCTCCAGGTCTCCCATTCACCCTTCGACTCGTGAGGTAGGGGATCGTCCCAGGCCAAGTCCTTGGCGTTCATCAACTTCCTGAGGAATAGTTTGCCGCGGATGATGACAGGGGGCAGGAAGCCAAGGGGATCATAAAGGCTGTTGACTGTGAATAGGACGCCTCGTTTAGTGAATGGTTTTTCCTCGGCAGAGACTTTAAACGTGAATTCATCTGAGTCGATATTCCAGTATATTCCCAGACTTCTTTGAAGCGGGGGTGATTCAGAGTCGAAGTTCAAGTCCTGTAGGTCTTGGGCTAGATCGTCTGAAGGAAAGGCGTCCATGACCATGCGAGAGTTTGACGATATTTTGTGAAGTCGGAGATTGCCTCCCTGAAGGAGGGATTTTTGTGTTCTTTTCAGGAGGTCGATCGCTGATTCGGCATCAGGACGGGACGATAGGCCATCATCAACGTAAAAATTGTTGTTGACGAATTCATAAACGTCCTCACCATATCTGTCCTTGTTGATTTCAACTGATTTCCGAAGGCCAAACGTTGCTATGGCCGGGGAGGGGGCGTTGCCAAATGTATGTACCTTCATCCGCTATTCAGTGAGTGGTTTGTCTGGGTCATTTTCAGAATGCCAGAGAAACCGCAGAATGTTCCTGTGTTCTTCCGTAACAAAGAAAACAGTGAAACATTTGTTGAATGTCTGCTACAAAGGCCACTCTTTCCTTGCGAAAACGAATGAGAATACCGAGAAGGCTGTTGTTGAGGTCAGGTCCTGTGAGAAGAGAACTGTTGAGGGAGACGCCTTGGTATGTGGCCGAGGAGTCAAATACAACGCGAATCTGTGATGTCTTCTTCTTATGGTATACTCCAAATATGGGTAGATACCATTGTTCGAGTTCGAAATAGGTGGCATCTCTGCAGGATCATTTCCTTTTTTTCTTGGTTCCTTCTTAGGTTTCGAGTCAAGGATTTGGCTCTGTCCATGGCTTGTGATTCCGTTGCGGCGAAAAAGGGAGAGGGGCTTCCCAGTTTCCGTTTTTATTTCTTTTCATTTTTTTCCTTCCATGATTTCCATAAATTCTCTATCTTCGTAGTCGTCTGGGGTTTATGGAGTGAGCTCAGTATGTATACACGCCTTATATTGGGTCTCTAGGCCTTTTAGAAGTTCCAAGAAATCATTTGAAGATGATAGGATTTTTGGCCCATGTGACATTGAATGAAGGTCAGGGTCATTCATATAAACAAACTTGTTAGCCTTTTATGACATCATACTAACGCCCGAATATTATGTCACTGGGCCTTTTAGAACTTTAGAAGAAGACTGTTTATTGATTTTTGTCGCAAAATTGTACTTTTGAACTTTTCATGTCAAATAGCAATAACACATTCAAAAAATTAAAGTCATATGTGCCGTAACTGGGCGAAAATTTTGACATGCTATTTTTTCATCGTTAATCTATTAAAAACCATAAGGTTTGATGAACAAAGCAATAAAAATCATTCAAATGGCTTCAGATGACTTTTAAACGTTAGTTATAACAGAAATTTTGTACTGTAAAATTGTTGTTTTTATGCCTTAAATATGTTTACATGGAAACATACCTGCAGAAATCACTTTACAATTACTAATAACATTGTAAAAATGTAACATGAAATTGTAGACCACAAGTTGGCTTCATGGTCTGACCGTATGTACTCATTTCACTTCACTATTGATGTAAATAAATGATTTTTGGCAGTACTGCCAAAAATCATTTTCAGCTCTTATTTGTACATGTAAAATTATAACCTATGCATTGAAAGTACTGTAATTTTCAAAAAGTTGGTAATTTTTGGTGATTAATAACATATTAAAAGCTCATCTTGATTCGTGAGTATGAAAAATACGGCACATATAACTTTAAATTGTATGTCTCCGATCGTGCATGTGTTATTTGTAAGCGATGACACGTGATTTTGTGGAATGTAAAAGGAAGTCCGCCAATGTTTACATGTATCCATACGCACCGAATCAGGTCCATCGTCGGAGACCCACGGGTGATCGCACTACACTACGTTACACTTATCACCCGTAGGAAAACTCATCGTAAAATCCTCGTAGGTAATTTATATGCATGAAGAATTTGATTGGTTTCAGTACGTTTTTGCGATGGGATTTCATCCAATCAGAGTAAACGTTATTTACAGTATACGGCAGCACAACAAGGATGGCCAACACTAGTACCTGGCGAATGTTTGGGTACGCGATACTTTGAGCGCACGAGCGGTGTGAACACGTGTGTATATGGGCCAGGTAAACTATGAACAAAAGTGTTGTTAGCTTCTTTCATAGCAGTATAGGACTTTATTAGGTAATTTCAGTAATAATAATATGCTTTATTGGGGTAGAAATAGGTATTGTCATATGAGTGTTTTATACTAATAGTCTTAATGTTATTAGGTTTAAGGTATTAATTAGGGCATACGTATGTTGTAGCTCAACGTCATGGAGGTTAACACTCACCGTGGTCAACAACTCCATTCTATCCTTGGTGTCATACCTCCATACTCACCATACTACCATGACCTATGTGGTCATATGAGATAGTTTCGGAAAACAGATATCTGTATGATTTGTCCTTGGTCGTTTCTATACAAAACTCACATGTTTTTATGGGCGCCGCCATTTTTAGTTTATCTGCAAGCTAATAAACCAGCCTTCATTCTGAAGAGTTCCAAACTATATATCGAGTATTCTAATTGGTCAATTCTAGTATGTGAATTAGCATATTCTACGAGGATTTTACGATGATTTGCCCATGGGTGATAAGTGTAGCGTAGTGTAGTGCGATCACCCGTGGGTCTCCGACGATGGTCACGTTCTGCACTCAAGTTATTGGAAAATAAACAGATTTGCTCCAACTTTGTTTATCGATACAGGAACAGTGGCAATTGTAAATGTATACATGTATATGCTAACATAGCAAAGAGTACAAATAAATTGAATATAACATCAAAGAAAGGCTATTCACATTAATATGAAAGTATTTGATCAGGCTTTTTCTAAACCTGATAAAAGTTTGAGTTGACTTCAAAGCACTTGGAATTTGGTTTCAGTCCTGAGCTGCAGAGATAAATGACCTGATTTTAATAAAAACTGGTTCTATGTTTAGGTTCAATAACATTATCGAATTATGAATGTCCACAAGGATCGGAGCATATTTCTGTCACCAAATAAATACATATTATATATATATGTGTGTGTGTTTATAGCTGGTTCATTAATGTGTATTGCTGATAATTCTAGCGTTTGTGATAAAGGAGTTAGCTTCATCTATTTTGACTTTTTTCTTGAAACGAACTGATGACTTTGTCAAATGCACTATTTACAAAACATATTATGGGTCAACAGTAATATCTAAGTAACTCGATGATGCATACACACGTTTGATAAACCTAGTTCTGCTTAATTGCACCAAAGAACAGATTTATAGACTTGCAATGTATCGATAGTGTAAACAGGAGATATTACCTCAGAAACTTGCCTCAATAGGACTCAGGAAAAACAACTTTCAAAATGACAATAATGTAAAGAAGATGGTATATCTTGCACATACTATATGTTAGATTCTGTCATAGTCTTTGAATCAACACATAAAACAGTTTTGTTGATAGGTTGAGTATACCATTAGCGTGTTGACTGGTGACAGGAAGGGGGCTGGCACTGACGCCAATGTGACAATCATTCTCCATGGTGATGGACAGTCTTCAGGACCTTTTCATATTGACAATTTCCTCAGGAATGACTTCGAAAGGGGAAAAAGAGATAGTTTCAAAGTTCAGGCCCCGTATCTAAATACAATACATATGATAGAATTATGGTGGGATGATGCCGGTTTGAAAGAGGACTGGTTCCTTGAAAACATTAAAGTTCATTCAAAGCAATCACGCACCATGTATGTTTTCCCATTTTTGCGCTAGGTAAAGGAAGGTTATCATTACCAAAATCTGCCATTTTGATACGTCACTTCCCCAAGATGACCATCACATAAAGCAACGACACATAGAACTTGCTGATAAAAAGAAAATCTACGAGATGTTCATGTAGCCATGCTTCGTCAGTTGACTGACAAACACCGTGTTTGTCTATTTGACACTGTTCACAAGTCATACTTACATATAACCGCTTCTTTTACTATTATTGAAATATTTGTATTGTTAATGACAAAATGGACATTCATTAATGGTCCCGATCGCGCACCCATTCCGTGTTTTTCATTCTTTTGGTCAGATGAAAAAATACATTATGAATATAAATGTACTGATAACAGAAATGAATATCAATACTTTGATAATATGAGCGTTACGGGCTTTGTGGATAGGGTTTTCAATCGTTCAAAATAACTACGGTTATGTAATTGTAGTTTTTATAATAATTTCTGTTTGGTGGTCTTATTTTTTATAGCCAAGTTTGATTTTATTTACAATAGTTGTTGACTGAACGTATGCGACACTTTATAATTTGATATCCCCTAGCGCATAATTTATCATTTCAGGCGAAAAATATACCGGACGATGAAAAGTTTTCTTCAGACTACCAGGTAAATTCAGTTTTATAGGAATGTAACGACATTTGGATATTTATATAAACGTGATGTACGATAATGTCACGAGATAATTTGTTTCCATCATACATGAATTACTCTTGCAGTTTTCAAATGGATTAGAGCAGTACTTTTTTGTTACTTAGTGCCTAAAAGGAAGAACACGTTATTCTATCACATTAAGTTATCCTGTCAAAGTAAAATTTTGGTCATATTCTGCAAATATTGCTGAATATCTTTTCGTTATGGATAATGAGAAGATATTAAAAATAATTTGTAGTAAGAAAAGGACCAAAATGCGGAATGCAAACTCACTAAGAAAATTGACATTGACAAGATTGTTTACTTTGAAAATTTGATGTTTTGAAAATAAATATTTGTGTGAATACTTTCTGCATTGTTCGAAAAAAAATCATTTGTGAAACAGAATTGATGAAAATGTTATATATTCTATACCTTACCTTCCTGCTCTTCAGTGATCAGCTGGTTGGTTGCCCATGCAGCGGACAATCTCCCTTGTAATAAATAGAACAAATTAATGAAAACTAGATTTGATCGCGATCAAAACACGGAATTTCCATCCAGTTAAGATTAAAGTAATGTTATTGAACACACGATTGCTTGAATACCCTTTCCCTTTGAATGAGCTATGAATGAACGAAATAAAGAACGATCGGACAAATAAAATGGTGATTATGCATCGTATTCAGATGCATATATTGAAATCAACGTATCCTTTCTTCCCTTTGCTAATCTGTTTGTGCAACGGTACTAAATCTCGCAATTAAATAAGCCAATATGCGGTAGTCTAGTGAGAAAAACAAGTTCTGTATTTTAATAGGATTTTAATTGAAAAGTCTTGGAAATGTGTAATGATATTGTCATATTGTCATATCTTATATTTCAAACTAACAGGAAGTTCTGATAGGATACAAATGTATATGTTGGAAATAAAATTACCACACAGTAAAACTAGCTGAAATATTGTAGCTCAACAGACTTTTAGACAGAAAATGGTATGGTCTTAAGAACTACAATTGGTGCCTCTTACTGCTAATGGAGCAAAGAAATGATCATACAAATCATTATTAAAACGTTTGTATGCATTTTCTAGTACTCGACGTCTTGTGAGTGGCACGGTAGATATTAAGAAGGGTCGTTATGTAATGATAGTTATTATGATGGGTTGTTTAAGACAAAAGTGATATATCAATGCACGCATACGCATCAAATAATTGGAAACCTACAAAAATATGTAGAAAATTGTGCCCGAGTGATTTTCGGAGTCAGTGCTCCACTTGGACACAAAGGGATCATTTCGTACCCGAAAGTATAGTAGGTTACAGTTGTGTCATATACATTTGTAAATGAAGTTGGGTTGGGGAACTCGTTCAACATGTCTTGATCCTTCACAACACAGAAACACATCTGATTGGTTACAAGTCCACGTTCATTCTCCTTTTCGAATATGACAAATCTATTAGAGTTAAGATAACTTGATTATCTCCCTTTGACCACATGTAAATTTATCACATTAATACATACACAACATCCCCATACACAAAATCAAATTTGGCTTACACAATTTTATATGCATGTTTAAGATTAGAAAGAGCTTTGATGCAGAATAGACAAAAAAGGAAATAATTAGAGAAAAGTGTTTTGTTTTAAATGGAACTTTAAGATGTTGCTTCCTCCCCACATTACATGGTGCAGTATCCGAACCCGGTGTGTCACGCAGATGTGTGAAATGAGAGTGACAAAAACTGTAATATTTGATAAATAACGTTGATTACGGTGATATTATGATCACATTACCTACTTGAAACAGCGTGCGCCCAACTGTGCGATCTACGATACAGTTTATCGCACACAGCGCATTTTGGAACTTTGGGTTCAATATTACGAAAGCTTGTCTTATCGTAATTAACTCACCTTATACTTAATTAGCAAATAGAGAGTCAAATAAATTGCCCATTATTAATTCTTGTGATATTTCACACAAGATATAAGTTGTATTATACTCGAATACTGTTTAGCTACGTATACGATGGTGAACGATCTTTATGTACGCATGCATCCTCGATACTGCAGGGGTTACTATAACTGACGTAATATATATCGGCTGCCCATTTGTATCATCTGTCTATGTACATATAATTACGGACAGACAGACCAGACACTGCATATTAAACGAACATACTTTCAGCTATGGTTTCATTAGGTCAGACACACAAACACACGAACAAAATAACTTTTTAGCCTATTTGAACCCTGCAACCTTGAATGAAAGTCATGGTCATTCATTCGAACAAACATGGTAGCCTTTTATCCCAGCATGCCACAGGCCCAACATCAGGTATGCAGAACTCTTGGTTATTAAAAAGTCGTTTAAATATGTTTCAGCCTATTTGACCGCTGTGATCTTGAATGAAAGTCAAGGTCATTCCTTTGAATGAAAATGGTAACCCATCATCTAAGGGCGCAACAGGCCCAATATCAGGTCTCTAGAAAATCTTGGTTATTAAGAAGTCGTTTAAAGATTTTAGCGTCTTTGAACCCTGTGACCTTGAATAAATGTTAAGGTAATTCATTTGATTCAACTTGGTAAATCTTGATCCCAATGTGTCACAGGCCCAATACCAGGTGTCTAAGCCTCTTGGTTATTAAGAAGAACTTGTTTGAATATATTTCAGCCTATTTAACCCCTTTGACCTTGGATGAAGGTCAAGGTCATTCATTTGAACAATTTTGGTAGCCTTTTATCCCAGTATGCTTCAGGCCTAATATCAGGTTTCTAGGCCTCTTGGTTATCACAGGTTTACGACGCGCAAAAAAAAAAAAAAAAAAAAAAAAACTTAAAATATTGAAAGGTTGTTTACTTACCCCTGTATTCCATTTCCAGAAAATGGGGTAATTAATTTTAAAATGCTCTGAACACCACAAAAATCATCCGATCTGAATATTTTTTAGCTTTCATTGAAGACAATTCCTTACTGGTCACTATGGTATATAATATGATGGGATTATGGGCGAATTTCATATCGAAAGTTGCATTACGAGGATTCGTGTAAAAATCGTTAGTCGGAAAAGTACACGCTACATCCCCAGGTCACGATTCTCTAATGAGCACAGACCGAATAAAATCGCCATCTATTCAACGAATGCATCCCTGAAGTGCAGATCCTCAATATAAACTCACTTACTTATAAAAATCGCACATAAGTATCCCTTAGCGATCCCCACGCTCCATTTATTGTCATGCAGAACAGATGATCACCGATCTCGGCCATTTTTTGTCTGTCGTCTCCGATTTGTTATAAGCTCTCTGATTGGTCCACTCGCTCCTAGGAGTCAATCAGAGAGCTTGCATCAAACTTTTTTTTTAGCGTCGTAAACCTGTGTGGTTATTTAGAAGAAGTCGTTTAAAGATTTTAGCCTATCATGACCCCTGTGACCTTGAATGAAGTTCAAAGTCGATGCAAAGCATAAGTTCTGTAGAGATATGTCCATGCTATGTATATCCAAAAATTCAAGCATGTACATGTATGTTAAGTATTAAAGGCGCTGAAACCTTGTACATTTTTGGCGGGAAAACGACAAAATCGCCATTTTTCAAACGGCTATATCTCCGCCATTTTGGATCAGATGACCTTAAAACATGTCATTATATATTTCTGAGAGCATGCCCTTTCATATCCAACTTTTAAAAGTGTCTGTGGCAATATTCATTTTTGACCTTTGTTTGACCTCGTAGCGAACTCTTGACCTTGACATAATCTCTGATAACAATGAACAAAACACGCGCTATGTCACGATTTACCTTAATGATTAAACGTGGACAACATACAGCGAACGGTAACGAAGTTATGAACGTTTAAAATTTGTTCGAAAAAAATAATTTTTTACGTCTGTGACCTTGACCTTGAACATTTTTGCAAAAAATCGAATTACATTTCAAAATCGCGTGTACGTACATAACATGTCCAAAGTTGAGCGTAGTACCGTGTTCCGTTCGTGAGATATCCTGCTAACAAGATTTGTGGAAATAAGAAAAAGAAAAAAAATAATAATAACTAGATTTGATCGCGATCAAAACACGGGATTTCCATCCAGCAAATAATCATATTATCGATCAGACGATCGCTATAATCAGTTTTCTCTTCGTATAAAATCGAACTTTCTGTAATGAGAGAACAAACTGTCGAAAGAACGAACAAACGCACAACGGAAAGATGGAAAGAAAACAATTTATAACTATCGAACGAAAAAAGCAAACGAACAAAAAAGACAGAAAGAACGAATATAATGATTATATACACAATATATCTTGTTAAACACGGGTATCAACATGTCCTTCCTTCCATCCGTCTTTTAATCGGACTGTACACGCGTCCTTACAGACAGGACACACTGCATATGCCACGAACATACTTCCAGATAGGATTTTATTAACTCAGACAAACAAACAACATACGAACACATGAATTAATAGTCAGACAGACGGACAGACGGAAGGACAGGCAGACAAGCAGGATATGATGATCACCATTTACACATATGGACGAACACACAGCGCTGAAAAAGTTGCATGTTAGAACGCAATATGATAAAATCAATATACAACATAAATAAAATGGCATATTTTTCTTTTTACCTGCTGTAAAAGCACAGTAAAATCTCAAGTAGTCGAAGTTGAAGGGACTATCTTAAAAAGTTCTACTCATCTGGACTTCGACGCATAAACTGTAGACAATGACCGACAAACTTTCTGCCGATTTAGCTACCTACTGGGTCTAGACAGTGACCATACTTGTGTTTTAGATGAAGTTGTCACTTATAGGTTTTTAGTTTAAAAATATTGTTAAAATTATGCAATAAAATCAACTGAATGGATCGCTACCTGTCGTGTCTCTGGGCTTTCAAACTTTAAACTTTATTACTTGTCTCTTTACAAAATACTTTGTGTAGAGAAACATGTTTACAGCATTCAACAAGATAACTTTATGTTTCTGAAACATACATGTGCATTGAACGGATCACTGCCTAAGATGGCATATTAAAATATACTATATTTTTAGATCCAATCTCAAAATTTTGTGTGATTTATGTATATGTATATGTTATGTTTGTTTTACATGTGATCATTAACGCGTTACACTGCGCGTCCAAGTGGCGGACAGATCTAACAGCATTCATAGAATGATGGATATGTTAATATTATGAAAACGTGAAAGCACATCTTTATTCATTTTTGTTTGTCCTTATGCAATCTCGTAAATGCATTGTACTTTAGTATATCTGTGGTTTCATTAACTATTAAGTAACTTAAATCATGGGTAAAAGGACGCAATCGAGATGATCTCGGCGATCGATGATTAAATTGCCAATTTCATGAGCCAATATCTCTGCCATTTTGTATTATATGACCTTGAAACTCAAATCTGTTACAGACATCGTATACCTTCATGAATGTGCGAAAAATGGTCATTAAACACCAAATTGTAAATTCGGTGGGATCCCGTGAAAATCATTCAAAGGCACGTCCAAACATGTATGAAGCTTTATAGGCTTCCACACCCGTGACAACACAGCATTTATGCACCATATTAGTTCTTGTCTGTCTTTATGATTTATGTATGTTAAGATGAGAGCTTATGTGAAAAGGTGTGAAATGAACGACACAATTGTCGATTAAGCTACTTACTGGGTCTATACAGTATCCATACTTATGGTTTAGTTGATGTTGTCACTTAAAGATTTATAAATTGAAAAAGTTGTTTAAATTGTATTTTAATAGAACTGATGAAAATAAAATCAATTGAATGGATCACTACCTGTCGTGTCTCTGGACTTTCAAACTTCAAACTTTATTACTAGTCTCTTTACAAAATACACTGTGTGGAGAAATATATCAACAACATTCAACAAAATTAATGCAACATAGATGGAAGCAAATTATATATCTTTTTGTGAAATATACATGTGCATTGAACGGATCCTGCCTAAGATGGGATATTAAGATATTCTTTACCTAAAAATGAAATCTCAATATTTTGTGCGATTTATATGTCAATTTGTTTAATTTTTTGTTTATACACAATACATATACCTATATTCATATTTTTCTGTAACAAGCTTTCTGCTCTTGTGATTTATATTGTATACTGAATTTACCTTATATTGTAATCATGGCATCAATGCAGACACATAGGGAAGAGGAGGTGGGTCAGGGAATAGAGTTGGATGAGGGTGTCAGATAAGGTCTTTGTTTATGTATGGGAGTTTGGCAGGTCATTTCAATTGAGGTCAAGTAGTCAGGGCTAATGTCATTATTTTGTTCTGAACATCTAAGGGAGGGTGTTTAATTGCTTTAGGGGTCTGGATAAGGAAGGGCAGTGATGTCAGAAAGGGAGTGGGGTCCTGCACGTGGTGTGGGCGTGTGTACATATGTGATTTAGGGTATTAGAGTTTAGGGGATCTAGCCTTTAACCAATCAGTAGAGGACACTTGCTTCAACAGTTCCCTAATTTAGTATTGGGCTGATTAGTCACATGACCAAGAGAGTCAATTATGATTGGGCAAACCTTATGGACTATCAACATATGTTAATATGTTACTCAACAAATTACAAACAACTGGTTGCAACAACATTTTTCACCCCAAATTCAGATAATTGATAGATCAACTAAAATAATTTAAAGTACCCAGAGGATTTAAACTTGATACCGGTTTAGGTTGTACCCCAGGTAAATAAGGTTGACCCTGAAATAAAAGTTATACCTATTTATAAAGTATATCAATTAAACCAGAGGATTTAACTTGATACCGGCTGAGGTGCTATCCCTGGTAAATAAAATTGTCCCTGGTAGAAGAAATTCTTAACCTGATACCGGTGGGGACGCCCCCGGTAAATAAGGTCCCCGGTAGGAAAATTGACTTCATACCAGATGGGTCCGCCCCTAGTAAATAAGGTCACACCTAAATGCATGGTAGAAGTCTACCTGCAATATTTCTAAAGTATAACCTGATACCAGATGGGTCACCCCTGGTAAAATTTAGGGTAGATGTCTACCTATATAACAAGTATGTTTGTAGTCATACGAGTAACTCCCAAGAAGACACATGTTAGGTTAATTAGACATAGTTTAGATTGTCGGGTTTTATTTGTACATCTCATAGTAGGATTTAATTGCTTTTGAATTAGATAGATGTATCAGTAATAAAACAATTGGAATATAATCTTGCCTCATTGTATTATGTGTAAAGTGAAATAGAGTCACCACTTTTGTATAAACAAGCTCTGTATATTTTATATGTAGTCATTAACACGTAACACTGTACGCATTCAAAGAACGATGTATATGTTGATATTTTGAAATCGTGAAAGCACATCTTTATTCAAAATTTTTGTCCTTATGCAGTCTTGTAAATGCATTCTATACCTTTAATTTCATAGCTCAAAAGACGCAGTTTGAGATGATCTTCCTGACCGGGCGCGATCATATTTAACTTTGATGACAAATTGCCAATTTCATGAGCCAATATCTCTGCCATTTTTGAATCATTTGAACATACTTGATAGGCCTGCATCTCAGCATGCCAAATGCCAAATATAAGGTATCTAGGACTCTTGGTTTAAATATAGTTCAGTCTATTTAACCCCCGTGGCCTTGAATGAAGATCAAGGTCATTCATTTGAAGAAACCTTAGCCCTTCATCTCAGCATGCCACAGGTCAAATATCAGGTCTCTAGGCCTCTCGCTTATTAAGAAGTCGTTTAAAGATTTCAATCTTTCTGACAACTGTGACCTTGAATTAAGATTAAGGTCAATGAAAAAGCATAAGTTTTGTAGACATCCGTCCATGCAATGACTATTCAAAAAATTAAGCATGTATGTTAAGTATGACCATTTTCAAAGGGTTATATCTCCGCCATTTTGTATCAGATGACCTTGAAACTTGTCATTATACAAATCTGAGAGCATGCCTTTCATATCCAGCTTTCAAATCTTTTCTGTGGCAATATTTTCGTTTTTGACCTTTGTTTGACCCCGTAGCGAAATCTTGACCTTGACATAATCTCTGATAACATGTAATGCACAAAAAACGCGCTATGTCAGGATTTACCTTAATGACTCAACGGGGATAGCATACAGCGTACGGTAATGAAGTTATGAACGTTTAAAGTTTGTTCGAAATAGTAGGTTGTTACGTCTGTGACCTTGACCTTGAACATTTTTGTTAAACCTCGAACATCCTTCCAAGATCTCATATACGTACATAACATGTCCAAAGATGAGCTCCGTTCTGTGTTCCGTTCGTGAGATATCCTGCTAACAAGATTTGTGAAAATAAGAAAAATAAAGAGCAATAATAATAATATGAAAAAACAGAACAATAACAAAAGGGATTTCCATCCGTAAATGGAAATCCCTAATAAGAAGAAAAAAAAGTAACGATAACAATAGGGATTTCCATCCGTAAATGGAAATCCCTAATAAGAAGAAAAAAAAGTAACAATAACAATAGGGATTTCCATCCGTAAATGGAAATCCCTAACTAGATTTGATCGGGATCAAAACAAGGGATTTCCATCCAGCAAATAATTATGTTATCGATCAGGCGATCGCTTTGATAATTTTCTCTTCGCATAAAATCGAACTATCTGTAATGAGCGAACAAACGGTCGAAAGAACGAACAAACGTACACCCGAAAGAAAGAAAGAAAACAATAACTATCGAACAAAAAAACAAACGAAAAAAAAATAAAAAAAAGAAAGAACGAATATAATGATTACATACACAAGTTGAATACGGGTATCAACGTGTCCTTCATTCCATCCGTCTTTTAATCGGACTGTGCAAACGTCCGGTTACAGACAGGACACACTGCATATTGAATGAACATACTTTCATATTTGATTTTATTAACTCAGACAAACAAACACACGAACACATGAATTAATGGACAGACAGATGGAAGGACACACACGATACGGTGATCACAATTCGCACACATGGACGAACAAACAGCGCTGAAAGTGTTGAAAATTAGAACGCATTACGATGAAATAAATATACACATAAATAACACATACATGACAGGGGCGTAGGAAGCGGTGGGGGCAGTGGCTGCAACCCCCTAACGTCAAATTCTCGCGCCTTTGGGCGCTCGCAATTTCATCAAAATGCATCGTAAAACTCATCTAAGCCATTCTAAATCGTATTTTTTTCCGAGGGAGACCCCTGAACCCCCCAAACACCAAAATCTCGCGCTTTCGGGCGCTCGCCAAATCTTCAAAATACATTGTAAAACTCATCTCAGCCATACTAAATTACAATATTTTTTCCCGGGGGTCATCCTCAGACCCCTAAAACACCAAAATCTCGCGCTTTCGGCGCTCACACGCTAATTTGGCCAATTTGCGTATTCGTTAATTTCCTTTTAGCAACCCCACTGTCTATAAATGTGTACAAGGATTAAATTTAATGATATATGAAAAATGTACATAAAGCATAAATGGTTTGGGAGTTGAATTAATCTCCTCCTGTAGGTGCGGCGGGGGGGGGGGGGGGGTCACAAAATATTGAGGACCTTTGCCCCCCATTACGTTTCATCTTCCTACGCCACTGCATGAAATGGCATATTTTTGCCTGCTGTAACGATACAGTACAATATCAAGTAATCGAAGATGAAGGGACTACCTTAAGTTCTATTCATCTAGACTTCGACGCATACACTGTCTAGACAATGCACCTAGTTGTGGTTAAGTTGATCACTTACAAAGTTTTTAAGTTTTGAAATTTTGTTTTCAAATTACAATTTTATGGGACTGATGCAATAAAATCAACTGAATGGATCGCTGTCTGTCGTGTGAAACATACATATGTATTATTAATAATATATTTTTAAATGAAATCTCATTTTGTGTGATGAATGTGAAATGAATCTGTGGTTATTAACACGCAACACTGCGCGTGTTAGTTCGCTAAACCTGCCTATATTATTAGGCTTTTAAAATGTTTTTGTCTAATTTATAGTCAGCTCGCGATACCTCTTAAAATGTGAAGTCGTAGGAAAGATTTGGCCTAAGCTACGTCAGCGGCATATATCTAATACATCGTCCATACCCCACTGCCCCCATGTTATATCTCATTTGTGAAATTAAACAACTCTGCAAAATGAAATACTTCTGAGACCCTTCTATTTCACACATTTGTAATGGCTGCCGACTACACATATATTTGAGTAAACGGCAGCAAATCACCTTCGCTTCCGGTTTCATTTTGAAAAAGCCACGTGGATTTGAGAGGTAAACAAAATGCCAGCCACGTGTAAAATGTAGGCCTGTAGTGAGCTACATGATATGTATGCAACGTGGATATCGCGAAAGTGATGCGGTACCGCCGCCGTGTTCAATTTGAATGTTTGACAACATGTCGTGTATATGTCGACCATGATTCCACTATAACAAATCTAAGTGGCTGGCATTTTGTTTACCTCTCAATAGACAGCCTATTAATCTGTCTGCTCGTACTAAATGACAGGACACACACTGTGTACAGCACGCGCATACTTTGAGATATATTTCATTAAGTCAGATAGACAAACGTTACAAACCAAACACACGAACAAATGAATGGACAGACAGACGGACTGAATGATAGATGGAGGGATGGATAGGCAGATACGCACGATATAAGATTACAATTTGCACACAAGGACGAACTAACAGTGCTGACAAGTAATTAGTGCTGTTCAATTAAATGAGCCAATCAGCGGGAGTCTGGTGAGAAAAAAATCCCTATTTTAATGGCATTTGAATTGTTTTGGAAATGTGTAGTGATATTGTCATATTGTCATATCCTATATTTCAAACTAACAGAAAGTACTGATTTTGTTATACTAGGATGTACTTCTATACACACAAAATAAAATAAAAGGACCACACATAGTAAAACCAAAAATATACTTGTGGAAATCTCCCTTTTTGGGCATAAGTTTTCATAGTGAGGTAAATGTTTCAGTAAATGTATATATGTTTCTGGCTCTATCTGGATCTTGAGAAGATTTTTTATATCTGATTTTTAATTTGACTCTTTGACTCCGTCTCACATGTACCTTTTGATCTTCTATACAAATGTATTTCGAATCTTTTACGAAACAACAGCTGCGTCATGGACGTGAGGTTGTGTAGGGGAACTCAGTCTACATTTATTTAATCTTCACAATACAATAAAAAAAACCACACATCCATTTGGTTTAAGTCCACGTTCATTCACTTTTTCTTATATGAAGACCAAGGGAATAATTTGTACAATTAGAGTAAAATGATCTCCCCTTTGGCCTCATAATGTAATACACAACATCCCCACACACAAAATAAAATTGGGCATACACAATTTTAACCATGGGTGTTTCAGATTAGAAAGAGTGGATGCGGAAAAAAGTATTTTGTTTTAAATGAAAGGTTACGATGTTGTTCCGTCCCCATAAAAAAACATGGTGCAGTATCCGAACCCGGTATGTCACGGTGATGTGGGAAATGTGAGTGGCAAAAACTGTAACTTTTGATAAATAACGTTGTTTACGGTGATTGTATGATCGCATTACCTTCTAAAAACAGCGTGTGCTAACTGTGCGATCTGCGATACAGTTTATCGCACACAGCGCATTTTGGAAGTTTGGGTTCAATATTACGAAAGCTTGTCTTATCGTAATAAAATCACCTTATACTTAGCAAATAGCGAGTCAAATAAATTGCCCATTATTAATTCTTGTACATACGCATCCTCGATACTCCAGGGGTTACTATAATTGACATTATATATATCAGCTGCACATTGGCATCATCTGTCTGTGCACAAATCCTTACAGACAGACAGGACAGACACTGCATATAAACTGAACATACTTTCAGCTATGATTTCATTAGGTCAGACACACAAACACACTAACAAATTAACGTTTTTAGCCTATTTGAACCCTGTAACCTTGAATGAAGGTCATGGTCATTCATTTGAACAAACAAGGTAGCCTTTTATCCCAGCATGCCACAGGCACAATATCAGGTATGCAGAACTCTTGGTTATCAGAAAGTCGTTTAAAGTCATTATATATTTCTGAGAGCATGCCCTTTCAAATCCATTTTTCAAAACTTTTCTGTGGCAAGTTTTTGACCTTTGTTTGACCCCGTAGTGAACTCTTGACCTTGATATAATCTGTGATAACATGTAATAAACAACACACGCGCTATGTCACGATTTACCTTAATGACTATACTGGGACAACATACAGCGTACGGTTTTGAAGTTATGAACGTTTAAAGTTTGTTCGAAAAAAGTAGTTTTTTTACGCCTGTGACCTTGACCTTGAACATTTTTGTAAAAAATCGAACGTACGTTTCAAGATCTCATATACGTACAGAATGTGTCCAAAGTTAAGCGGTGTACCGTGTTTCATTCGTGAGATATCCTGCTAACAAAATTTGTGGAAATAAGAAAAAAAATGATATCGAGAAAAAAAAAGAACAATAACAACAGGGACTTCCATCCGTAAATGGAAATCCCTAAAAACAGAACAATAACATAAGGGATTTCCATCCGTAAATGGAAATCCCTAAAAACAGAACAATAACATAAGGGATTTCCATCCGTAAATGGAAATCCCTAAAAACAGAACAATAACAACAGGGACTTCCATCCGTAAATGGAAATCCCTAAAAACAGAACAATAACATAAGGGATTTCCATCCGTAAATGGAAATCCCTAAAAACAGAACAATAACATAAGGGATTTCCATCCGTAAATGGAAATCCCTAAAAACAGAACAATAACATAAGGGATTTCCATCCGTAAATGGAAATCCCTAAAAACAGAACAATAACAACAGGGACTTCCATCCGTAAATGGAAATCCCTAAAAACAGAACAATAAAAACAGGGACTTATAATTACTAATAATACTGCAAAAATGTGCAATGAAATTGTGGACACCAAGATGGCTTCATGGTCTGACCGTATGTACTCATTTCATTACACTGAAGATGTTAATATAATGATTTTTGGCAGTACTGCCAAAAATATTTTTCAGTCCTTTTTGTACTTGTAAAATTAAAACCTATGCATTGAAAATATTGTAATTCTCAAAATGTTGGTAACTTTTGGAGTTGAATAACATATCAAAAGCTCTTCTTGATTCGTGACTATAAAAAATACGGCACATATAACTTTAATGGTTAATGTGTGGGTCGGCAATGATACATGAAGATGTACAATTTTGATAACTTAATTTAACCTGAATATTAGCAAACGTTAACACGATCCTCTATGGGAATTTATTTGGTTTTGTGGTCTCAAAACGGCCAGTATTTTCCCAAAATAGCACCGGTTGTGTTTAAACATCCGATGTCACAGGTGACAGCTCTGCAACACATAAAAGGTCTTAAACCTGTCAGTTATTGGGTTTGTGCATTGCCTTTTTTGTTTATTTGTTTGTTTGATTAAAATGTACGTCCTATTAAAAGCTAGGGTCACGCAAGGACGGCTTCACATGTATGCGGTGTAGCAACACCTGTACGTATATTTACGATAATACGTGTACATTGTTCGTATGTACGTGTACATGTAGAACTTTAAACATCTCGAAAAATATTCAAATTGGGTATAGGGAACTACCAACTTAATGAAAAACTAGACCTTCGAAATGGCCCCTAGGTATACAAGATTGAGCCCAAGATAGAATTTAAACCCGGCCGCTGATTGGCTGGCTAATTATGAATTTCAAAAGTAAAAATGTTTTCTGACAGATTATTATTCCCAAATAACCATGATATGAATTTGGAAATTAAGATTGAGATTTAGGATCAAAATATCAATTTTGATTATGAATAGGTAAAAACACTAGAATTTCAGGATTCTTTAACGCAAAATGCGCCTGATTTCAATATAGCTACCCTGGTTGGAGTTTGAGCTGAAGAACCAAAACTTTTTTCTATCTAGTGTTATATGAGAACCTAGACTTTTATTATAGAACACAATAGCCAGTTGATATTTCTTTAAAAATACATCACAACACTTTAACAAACTCTAATACTGTGGTCTATGTAAAATTATCTAGTGGGTTATTCTCTATACAGTTGTGTCATGGACGTGAGGTTGGGTTGGGAAACTCGCTCTACATGCCTTGATTCTGATTCTACACAACTCGACGTTCATTCTCCTTTTCTTATGAAGATCTTGAACCAAAGGGGAATAACTCGTACAATAATATTATTAGAGGATTAGCTCATCACATTCGTACAACTACAAAATCGCCGAAAGGACAATTGACGTCCTATATCTCCGCCATTTTGAATTATATGTCCTTGAAAGTGGTCAATATATGTGTCTGAGATCATGCTCTTTCACATCCGATTCAAAACCATTCTCTTAGAAATTTCTTAAATTACGGTAAAATTTACATTAAAAAAGTGAACGAAATGCCATATGCAGATGGCTATATATCCGTCATTTTCGAATTCATGATTTCGAAATCATAACCCTGTACAGACAATATGCCAAAGTTTAAATTTACAAAAAATCAACACCCTACATTAAACAATAAAGGCCCTACAAACTCACACATTATAATTACGGAATAAAATAAGGAAATGGAACAAATTGCCATATTTGGAGAGCTATATTTCCGCCATTTTTCTATATAACCCATTGAAATTCATAATGTTTGAAGACAAAAGTTCATACAACATATTACGAAAAATTAACACTGTACATGTAGGTTTAAAGCCGCTGAAACAACTGCCGCAAGGACAAATAATTTTTTTTTTAGATTTTTGATGTCCTATATCTCCGCCATTTTGAATAATATAACAATGAAACTGGTCATTATATGTGTCTGAGAGCATTCTCTTAAACATCCAATTCAAAACATTTCTGGTTGAAATTTCATAAATTACGGTGAAATTTACGTTAAAAAATGAACGAAACGCAATATTTGGAGGGCTATATTTCCGCCATTTTCAAATTTATGACTTTGAAATTATAACCCTGTACAGACAATATGCCAATGTCTCCATTTACAAAAAATCAACACCCTACATTAAATAATAAAGGCCCTACGAGCTCACAAATTACGGAAAAAATAAGGAAATGGAACAAAATGACGGATCGCCAGCTGTCAATCGAACCGCACGTGACTTTGAATTTTGTATTGTGTGTGCTACGATGTTTGCTCCGACATTGAATAGAAACACGTGCGTTTGTGAGCACGAGGCGTGGCTATATTACACCTGGCGATTGGTTAATTGCTATATTTGGAGAGCTATATTTCCGCCATTTTTCTATATTACCCATTTAAAATCCATAACTTTTGAAGACAAAAGTTCATACAACATAGGTATGAAAAATGAACACTGTACATACAGGTTTGAAGGCGCTGAAACGTCTGCCGCAAGGACACATGAAATTAAAAATTTCTCCAATTTTTGATGTCCAAAATCTCCGCTATTTTTTACCATATGACCTTGCAATTGGTCATTTAATGTGCTTCAGAGCATGTTCTTTCAAATGCGCCCTTCAAAACATTTCTATGGTAAAGTTCATTTTTGACCTTTGTTTGAACAAATTTGACCCTTTAGCGAACTCTTGACCTAGACATAATCTATGATAACATGTAGAAAGAAAAAAAACCCGTTCAATATCGCGACCTACCTAAATAACGAAACGCACACGTTGAACAGCGTACGGTTATGAAGTTATGAACGTTTATAGTATGTTAAAAAATCGTTTTTTACTTCTGTGACCTTGACCTTGAACACTTGTAAAATATCGATCGTATGTTTCTAGAACCCATGTACGTACATAACGTGTCCAAAGTTGAGTGTCGTACCTTGTTCAGGGTTCGTGAGATATGCTGCTAACAATATTTGTGGAAATAAGAAAAAAAAGGAAAAATAATAAGAAAAACCAGAATAATAACAATAGGGATTTCCATCCTTAAATTGAAATCCCTAATTAAGGATCTGCATAAACCGCGAATTGAAACAGCATCAGTGTCAGCGTGAGCAGCTTTATGTTTCCATTTTCAGTACGATCTTTTCAAAGTTGGCACAGAACTAGCAATCAAAGGTAAACTCGCCAGACTTGTGAGTGAACAGTATCGAAGACAATAGTAACATCTATACATCCGAGGTGTTCACCAAACCTACAGTAAGTTCATATAAGTCAATATATAGATCAATCATGCACAGGGTCATTGTGACGCATATGTTATTCGTATACAGACCAATATGACCTATAGGATTCAAAGTTATATAGATGACTTGCATTCTCACTAATGACATATATAAAAAATGCTCTATCTTTATTTCGGGTATTGTGTCAAAAAATATCTTGTGTAATATACACCTTTTTGATTCTTATTTATCAGGATTAATTGATTCTATAACATCAAGTAAATGACACTTCCAATTTTATCACTACAATACACATTAAATATATTACGTTATCCTACGCTACAAGATGATTGCGATATACTGTAAAGCAACATTCTTTCGCAACTACTAAATTTCGCGATTTCCATTTCAAAACAAGTTCACGAAAATTAACATTAGTTGAATTTAAATATAAACTTTATTTCTATTACATCGATTACGAAACAAGTTATACAACTTATGCAAATCACTCTCGATGGCCCGGATGAAAGCGCGCGAGGGGTCTTAGTGTGGGGGAAACCGGAGTGCCCGGAGAAAGTCCACGTGATCGGTCAGGTGACCCCTAACTTTTTCACGTCCGTGCCGGACGTTGAATTTAAATGTAATGGGAATATATCATGCCAATATAAATGATGTATATTTCAATTGGCGTAGATATACTTTCGTGAATTTACATGAATTATGAAATTCGCGAAAATATATCGTACGCGTACGTTTCAAATGGATTCACTAATTACGTTGAGACATGATAATATCGAATTTGATAATATCTCATTTTGTATGACAGCCCTTGGCATACAGACGAGTATTTGGGATTCCAGCGTATTGGACGCTTAAACAATGCCCTCATCATCCTTTGTACAAAGATTCCAGAAAAGTAAAGTTTCAAAATTGTTTTAACAATGTTTGATCTTTCTTCTAAAAGGCTGTCCCTCCAGTATTAAATAAACTATCTTGTTTGTCTGTTGATTTAGTTTTCATGTGATAGGTACATATCTGTGTATCCCATGGTCACTTGAACAATGTAGCTGAATAAGAAATGACACTCACTCTCAAAAGTAATGTCGGAAATATATATTAATACGAAATGCATTGTACAGATACTTTTCTTTACTTGGAATCAATGAAATATTTTCCGTTCAGGCTTGCCGTTACTGAGGACATGATTAAACCGTTCCTGGAGGGTATTCGCCTATCCGCTGCTTTGGCGAAAAAGAGGCTGTTTTATGTCGACCATGCCATCATGGATGGAATTCCAGTTAAAAGTGGTTTGACGGTATATACAATGTACAACAATATATTTTCATTGAATATGATCTTTTTCTATAAATGAATACTTACAGATGTTCAAAAAGATATTTTCTGTGCCATTTAAATATCAATAATATTCCTATAGACGTCTTTTCACTTTGGTTGCTTTTTATAGAAGCGGTAAAAATAAATGTAGATATAATGAGTATCCTGCAATGGATAGATACAGTTCTAATCTATTGTATCTGTATCTATTCCGTATTAGCATATCATAGAGTTATCTGCCCTTGCGGGTAAGTATTGGTTTTGGCGTCATGTGTTTCTGAGGGTAATGTCATACTTTTGCTCTCGCAAAATAATGACGACACAATACCTACCCGAAAGGGAGGTAATTTTGTAATATGCAAAGACTGAATACACATGCTAGGATATATATATAGAGAGAGAAGACACGGTTAGTATCTTACAATACAAGGTGTATTTTGGTGCGAGACTTAGGAAAGCCGAGATGACCAGGCTCGAGATGACGAGGCTGTCCGGCTTTACGTGTCGAGCACCAAAATAAAACTTGTATTGTAAGATACTAACCGTGTATTCAGTTTATCCTGCAACCATTATGGCATTCAATACGAAAGCAAATTGAAAGTTATTTACTTGGTTTCGCTCGAAGCGAGAAGTTTGATGCGGAGGTCAAGATTCATTCACTAAACCGAATGAGAGTGGACTCTTTTTTTACTGCCGTGGGAAATAAATAAGCGCAATCACAAACATACAGTACGATATATCACTGAAACAAAATGAAAATACTCAAAAAACAATAAATACGCATCAATGAATTACTTTACAATACATACTTTTGCTATGAGCCAAGATTTTCGATATCGTAACTATGACGCCATTCCGGTGAATGTGATGTCACGTTTTAGCGGGACTGAATTACGTTTTATTCACCGGAAGGTTCAAGTTCTGGGTCAAGTTAGAAAAAGTTCCCTCATATATGAAACAAATTCACGTGATCGTATTGACGGATTAAACATTTCGTGTTGACGGATAAAGCACAGGTTTACCCGGCAGTAGTTATCGTTCAGTCCCATTAGACCCAAAATATTATATCGACGACTTCCAATACAAGGGAAAATCTTTAAAACTGTCTTGTTGTTTATGTAATTCTGGTTCAACTTAATATCATTTAAATGCTTTAAACTCTCTTAGTTGCTAAGTAATATCAGGACATCTATTTAATTATTCTGAGTGAACAAAATTATTTTGGAAATAGTTATCTGCCGATCATATATGATCATGACTATAATTGATCCACAAGAAAGATCTATATATCATTTACATTAGTTAAAAGAATGGGAAAAATGCTAAATGTATTCCTTTATTTCAATCCAATTAACTTTATTTTAATATATATCTTTATTGAAATATTAAAAATACTGTATTGAATTGAATAAGATACCATGTTTCATTATAATGGATAATTAATTAAAAAAATGTTCTTAATTTACAAGCATTAAATTAAGAAAATACAGATAATTAGATTAGTATTCCAAATATTTTAATTTAATTTGATAGAGAAAAAAAAAAAATATTTCTTTTTAATTTGATTTATTTTAATTACTTTGAAAATTAATAATTTTATATTAATATATCTTTTTTCTAAAAATAAATTCACAACGAAATTCAAAAAAAATAATACGTTTGTCATTTTAAAAACGTGTATATCTTAGTAAAAATTCTGAAATTCAATACCTCCGATCTTCTTTTACAATACACCCAAAATGGCGGCCATTACGATTGCAAATTATGTGACATCCATCAGATATAAATAGGCCTATATAACATTAAAAACGTGGTAGTAAATAATTTACAGTTGTAAGCAGTATTTGTTTTTGAAGTAATGCTCACTATCTGTAGTCATAAAACTTATTGAAAGGCCAGCTGATTAGGCCATGGGCTAGGAGGGTCCCACATGCACCCCCCCCCCAAACCTCCGAACCAATATTTTTCTTAACCCTTATGACCCACTGATCGCACAAAATCAAAATGTTAACATTGCATAAGTTGGGATGAACTTCCGGTTATGACGTCATCAAGATGGCCGCCATCTCAAATTTCACTAAAAAATGAAAAAATAGTCCATTAACATTGACATTTTTCAACCGAAGTAGACAAATGAGGTATCAAAAATGACCACAATAGAACACACTACAAACATATCAGGACCAAATAACCAAATATGTGTAGTTGATTTTTACGCAGGAAGTGAAAAAAAATAGGATTTTAAGCTCAAAAATGGTAATTTTTTAATAAATTTTTCATATTTTGCTTGACGCAACAAAAAACGTTTTCCAACCGCAAACTATTATTTCTAATTAGTTTTTGTCCACTTTATAAATCAGTTTAAACAAAAACAAGAAAAAAAACAATGTTAACACTGTATAAGTTCCGGTTATGACGTCATCAAGATGGCCGCCATCACGAATTTCACTAAAAATGAAAAATATTCATAAAAAATTGACATTTTTCAACCGAAGTAGACAAATGAGGTATCAAAATGACCACAATAGAACAAGTACATATCAGGACCAAAACATCCAATATATGTAGCAATTTGTATGTTGGAAATGAAAAAATAAGATTTTAAACTCAAAAATGGAATAATTTTTCAACAAATTTTTCATATTTGTCTTCATGGCAGCAAAAAATGTTTCCCAACAACAAATCATTATTCGTAATCAGTTATTTGATATCTTATCAATCAAGTAAAACTGAATGAAAAAAACCATCAAAAATTAAATTATATAGAAATGCCAAAAGATAATTATTAGTTATACTCCCTCATTAGGTTTACAAAACATCACAGGTGCCGTATAATGGGCATATACTATTTTTCGTGAACCACCGAAAACTCGCATGACCTCTTAACTAAGCATCTCAAAAAATAATTATTACGTGCACAACATCCTCCTGATAGAGTAAACAAATATAACCTATAGCCTGTTTTTTTCTGGTTTATATCCTTTTCCAGAACGTTTGTGAGTCTTTGAAAATGAGAACATTCATTGTTTATTTTCTTATGCATAGCATAGGCAAAATGTTAGATGGTTACTACAAGTGTCACATATTTCTTTTCACCGGTTCTTAATGATAACCATTATCATTGTATGTGCTTTCTCGCCTCACTGCTCCATCCACTGACGAGACTCGGGCATGTCTGGTAGCTGGTAGTTCCAAATTATCAGAATAATCGAGATATCAGTATCAAATTCGTCGAAAGCCATAGCGTTGTCTTCAATGTCGATGAGCTGATGTGACGGTTACATTACCAGTATTGTTCTAGCCTGTCATCTTTCATAAACCCATACCTTGGCCAGAGTTCATATCAGGAACAATAGGTTCAGAGATGTGTGATCTCCCTCAGATTCTAACATATCGTATATACTGTTCCAGACTTCTTCGGCATAATAGAAACTACACCAGATCCACATTATTCGAATGGTGGAATTGGTTCTCCTTAGCACATAGCTCCATAATTTGTATGAAGTACCATTCATTAATCTAGTGGACCCTCGTGCGCCCGCATAAATGGCAACAGGTGATATCATCGAGGTCATTAATGAGGCCATTAATGTTAAATGTTTTATCATTATGTCTGACTTTGTCCCCACTCCCCTTGAAGGAGCGTGGTTGTGTCACCATCTGGTGGATGCGTAAAGTGACAATTGAAGAGCTCCCTCCAGAAAATAAAATAATTGTCTAACAGTGCAATTCAAGACTTGGCAAATATTAGAACTTCACTGCAAGACCTCATTTAATGACCTCAAAAGACATCCTCCTGTGGCCATCTATGGTCACTGAAAGTTTCATCAACGAATGAGAAATTCTGTGTTCATACGAAAAAAGGAGAACCAGCCTCAAAACTTCGACAGAATTTGGATCTGATAGGTTCGGAACCATCATATACGGATATTTGAAATCACTAGGTTGGAAACAAGGAAGAGCTCCTACATCCCGTGACACGTGATGTATATTCTTATGTTAACTCTGGCCATGGACGGTTGACAAGCTACAACCACGATGGCAACCCGGTAATGTCAGCTCATCAGCTCATCGCTATCGAAGACAAAGAACTAGTGAAAGAAATATGTGACACTGTTAAGTAACCATCTGACATTTCCTGATGTTATACACAGGAAATAACACTGGATGTGCTCATTCTAAAAGGCACAAAACGTTTCGGAAAGTGTCATGGTATTTACGGTATGACAGAATTACCTCAGTTTTAATTTGATACCATATAGCTATTAGTTGGCATTTTGCTGTAATAATTCAGTTTTTGAGACGCTACTAGTGTACAACATTTCGAACATGAAAGTGAATTATTTTGAAGTCCCACTTAGATATTCGGCCAAACTAAAATACTTTGTTAAGATTTAAATTTTCAATAGCCACTATTATATTCAGGAAATTCTAAGACACCAGGAAACTGTAGTCTCGTCGGTTTGGGAAAAATACACTATCATATGACCTGTATACGCAAACGGTGATGCTTTGTAAACCAAATGATGGTTTAACAATAATTCTCTTTTGCATTTCTGTATATTTTGTTGTTGTTTTTACTGATTGACAAGAGATCAAATAACTGATTACGATCAATAATAATTGTTGGGAAACATTTTTTGCTGCATGAAGACAAATATGAAAAATTTGCTGAAAAAAATTACCATTTTTGAGCTTAAAATCTTATTTTTTCATTTCCTACGTACAAAATCGCTACATATATTGGATGATTTGGTCCTGATATGTATTTGTAGTTCTATTGTTGTCATTTTGATACCTCATTTGTCTACTTCAGTTAAAAAAATGTCAATTGTTATGAATATTTTTTCATTTTTTAGTGAAATTCGTGATGGCGGCCATCTTGATGACGTCATAACCGGAACTCATACAATGTTAACATTGTTTTTTTTATTGTTTTTGTTTAAACTGATTTAAAAGTGGACAAAAAAATAATTAGAAATAATAGTTAGCGGTTTGAAAACGTTTTTGTTGCGTCAAGCAAAATATGAAAAATTTACTAAAAAATTACCATTTTTGAGCTTAAAATCCAATTTTTTCACTTCCTGCGTAAAAATCACTGCATATATTTGGTTATTTGGTCCTGATATGTTTTAAGTGTTCTATTGTGGTTATTTTGATACCTCATTTGTCTACTTCGGTTGAAAAATGTCAATGTTATGACTATTTTTCATTTTTTAGTGAAATTATGTGAGATGGCGGCCATCTTGATGACGTCAATAACCGGAAGTTTTCCTCCAACTTATGCAATTGTATAACATTTTGATTTTTGAACAATTGGTCCCATAAGGGTTAAATAGTTCGGCGGTTTGTGTGGGGGGTGCAAGTTGTGGACCCAAACGGCCTAGATTGATAGGCTGCGTCAGAGCTACTTCAGCTTACGTAACAGTAATATAACACCGACCTTAAATTGACACCACAAGCCAAGGGTGAAAATAGCCCCAAGTCCTAATTAGGGCGCACTTGGAGTTTTGGTCAGGTACGACCTCTTTATTGTTAATTCTCAAACCACTGGCCTGGATATTGGTAGTCTTAGTAAAAGTGAAACTGTGACCAACGGGCATGGCTTTTAGAAATAGGGGCATTGACTTCATGACAAAGGGCACGGCGCTACGCGGCGCATCGGGGACTGTGGAACAGTCCCATTAGACCCAAAATATACTTGGATAGCGGCAAAGATGTGGTAAAACCGTGCCGATGCTTCTCACCTTGAAGCAAATACCCATGCAGGTACATTTGTTAATATCAAAATGGTTGTACTTTAAAAACACATGCTTTATATTATAAATATTAACTGAGATCGGTAGTCTCGAAAATCATAAGTTTGCTACCATCCAGTAATTGACTATTTCTACATTAGGAAGCAATTTAATAAACCTGAATTGTTTACACAGGTATCATTTGTTTTGTTCTGTAACTTTATCTTAGATTGACGTCATAACTATTAAGACCTTTTACATTTTTATTTCTTTTATACAAAAACAAGGATGTATCTACAAAAAAGGACTTTATAAAATTTGTTATCACGTGGCTGATATTTGTAACTAAAGACTAATAGAATCTTCCATGGGTCTGTGAAGTGGACAGGGATATCTCAACTCGATTGAAAGATTTTGGCCGCTCAACCCGAGGCTGACGGCCAAAATCTTTCACGAGGGTTGAGATATCCCTGTCCACTTCACAGACCCATGGAAGATTTTTTTTCTCCCATACTTAGTAGACAAAATGATAAAATTCCACTTGGTTTCCAGCTTTTTCATCGCGCCATGATCGCAAGAACGTCGTTATGCGTAAAATTGATGACGTCATCTACAATGCGCGCCGCAGTAACGTTGCATGTATTGATGACGTCACGTTATTGTCTAGCGCGTGTGAGCTGTCTTACACCCCCCTGTGTAAGATAGGGATATATTTCCCCTAGCAACCACGGGATTATATGACTCTTTCATATGTACATATGTAGGATAGAACTATTCCACCCGAGGGTACAGAATTTTGGGTCAGAACCGAGGCTTGCCGAGGTTTCTGACCCAAAATTCTGTACCCGAGGGTGGAATAGTTCTATCCTACATAATTTACATATGAAAGAGTTATTTTCTCACATTGCTTGTCGAGTTACTTGCACGAAAGGTGAGGCAGCCATTTTGTTACAAAATCTTAACTTCTTAAATAATTGATCGATTTTAAAAATAAGAACGCCATTCGAAAGAGCTCGTCAAAGTTTGGTTTATCTTTATAAACATAAACAAGAAATCTTAGGTAAAACGGTTTGAAATGCAAATTAAACAAATGAAATGGTAAATAAATCCGGCAAATCAATCGAAATAGAAGAAAAATGACGTCAACTTTGGCTGATATGACGTCATCTGATTGTTCGGCAATTGTGACGTCACAGCTATGTAAGATAGATTTATCTTACATAGCTGTCTTTCATGGGACAACTCTATCTTACATGGCTAGCTATGTGAGAAATCCCTGTGAAGTTTGTGAGAAAGACATATCTGTCATTGATACTCCAGGTCCGGGGGTTACTATCACTTTCGTAATATCCACCCCTGGAGTATCGCATCATAACACTGAAGGCTTTCCGTCTTACAGATTAGCACTCAAGGCACTTGTCAGTCCGAACAGCTGGATTCAAAAGGTGATGGCGATCGAGATACATGGGTTGTTTGAGCTAATTAAAAGAAGGGAAGGGTTGATGAGAATTTACACTTATTCAGTTTACCCTATGTTGGAAATTAAAATTGTAAATATTCTGAAAAATTGTCGATTGATAGCTTTTGTACATTTTGTGGAAATACGTATTCAAAACATTCGATTTCTTCACACTAATATAACTTTCATCTAGATAATTTACTCCACAATTTCATGCTCACTGAAAATCTAAAGGCGAACTTTCTTCTTAAAGCTGCGTCAGTTGTTGAATTTGGTCATTATTTTCATATTCAGGTTTCATCATAATGAGGTAAAAACAGTATAAAGCTAGTATATTAATAATCCGAAATAAAAGACCACAATAAATTCAAAGTAAAATCAAAATCAATTCCATGGAAAAATATATTCAGCCACTATAGGGCCTTCTTCAGTCCAAAAAAAACCACTCTTCATCAGTTGTTTGTTTTGTTTATTATTAGATTGGAAACATGGCGGATGGATGTCGATGGAACACTGCCAAATGAACTAGAGAGCAGAGGAGTATGTATTTCTACTCTTTTGTTATTATAGTTAGCAATAATTATTTTAAGAATAATCAACCATGTTTTCTATTTTAAAGTGATATTTTGTTGTTGTTCTGGGGTTTTTATTTATGTTTTTTTTTTTTTTTTTTTTTTTTTTTTGGGGGGGGGGGGGTTTAAGTGTAAGAGTCTAAGAAAAATTTGATAAATTATTAACTATTCTAATTGAAAGACATGCGAAATAGCTTCTCCTCGTATTCGTGTTGACACCATGGGTGGTCATCTAGCATTTTTTACATTTTTGCTAAAGCTACTGGACCAGACGGTACTGAGTGGCTACCACTATCGGGATGACGCTTTAGCACTGTATAACATCATAAACAGCTACGTCACCGAATACTAGGACCTCTATATGGTAAAATCAATAGACCATACTGTATACCGAATTTCTTTCGCGGCTACTAAATGTATATATATCCAAGTTTCAAAATGAAAATAGCTTATCATTTATTTACAGATGAATAGTCTATCGTTCTTTAATTGTCCATTCAACTTTTCTACAAGATAACTTAACTTTGAACTATCTTGGTTCATTGTGTTATATCTTACAATCTGAACTGTACCACCAAGTGATTTTCAAGGGTGATTGAATTTTGCGCATTTTGCGAGCCGTACGAAACCACGAAAATCCATACCTGCGAAAATACTCTAAAGCAAAAATAGACCTAGAAATCAAATCGCCATTAAATACCGTTATGTATAGAATGCGAAAATAACTTGATTTACAGAATATCATAATTTATGATAAACACGTCAACTTTTTGTACAGGGAGTCCATTAAGAATGATCTATCAATAACGCGGCTGATCTCGTGTGTATTTTGAACTCCATTATTTTCACGAGCAGTGCCGGCCATGCGGCTGCTAACTTTCCACAATACGACGAGTACGGCTTCCCTCCAAACTACCCCGTTGTCATTAAAGGGGATCCCCCCAAAAACAAGGTATGATGTTGATATCAAATAAAAAGTGACGTATGATTGTTTTCTAAATCCTTTATTTCTTTTTCTTTGTTTTCAAACTTAATGTGAATTTCTGAGTGACTCAATAAAAAGCGAGAACGCTGTAAGACAGTGACGTTATTCTGACGTCACAATGGAGATAATGACGTCGGGCATTGATCTGAGAAAATAATCCCTTGAATAACCAACGGAATCGTACATAAAAACCCTATTTAATACTGTCAAGAATTTGGAAGACATTGATGTTACTCTTTATTGTTTTTTTCCATCGGATTATGGAAAACAAGTTTACAAACTTTCGTTAGAAGCTGCATATTAGTTGGGTTTTTTTATGGGAAAAAACAAACGCCCAATCCTCTCAATTTCGCAATATTGTTTTTTATGGTTTAGAGTTATTGTAAGAATTCATGGGTTTAACGTTATTCGTAAGTATTATGTTTCGCTGACGAAAACATACACGAACAAAATTTGATTTTAGCAAATAGTTTCGAAGTCAATTTACCTAAGCTTTATGACGTTTCTTTATTTCAGGAAGCATTGACGGAATCTTGCATTTTGAACGCTCTCCTGGACAAGGCTGTGACTGTTGAAATCATGATCATCACGAAACTTCTTAGCTCTTTTGGAACCAACAAGCTTGGAGATTTTGAAATAAAATACATTTATGATCCGAAAGCTGAAAGAGTCTTGCATCGGTAGGTTTTTTTTAAAATTAACAAAACCATTATGTGTGGTGACAACATTTATATTCGTCCCGGATATTTAGTAGGATATTTAGTAATACACAGTTTTTTTATACTCTAAGTAATGGCATTTTTCAGTTAGGAATGCAAATTTGAAAGAGGCGTTCAAGCAGTACCTTTTATACAGTATAGATTTAATATATAGATAGCACAACTAATGGTTTTTATGAGTACCTTAACATACGAGCTCTATTTAAATCTTTAAACATTAAACAGCAATAAACATAAAATGATGTGTAGAAGAAAAAATAGGTATAAGCCTTTATGGCTATAATCTTGATGTGTTTAGATGTAGATATCAATACCATGATTAATTACATATCTGTAAAGTGTTTTGGAATACCTTCTCTGCCTTCGTTAAATCTTGTAAAATAGGATATTTTAATAAGATAATTTTATATCGAACATCATATATTTTGCAGATTTAAGAAAGAGCTTGCCGAACAAAGTCAGCACGTAAAATCTTTAAAGAAGACACGAGAATTTTCTTACCAGTGGCTGGATCCGGAGATCGTCCCAAACGCCATCAGCATATAACTCATGCTACACGTGATACTGCCATATCAACATTTGTACATTTCATCATATCATCAGTTTACAATGTTTTTATCTATAATAGTCCATTTTACACAAGCTACTGATCATCAGGCGTGTTTTTGGATACTTGAAATACTTTTAATAACATCAACACTTTATATATATCATATTACATATTATGTGTATCTTTATATAGTATTTTAAGATTTTCCTGTTATTTGTTCAATTTTCCTACTTGAATAAAAAGTTGCATGAAATAAAAAAAGTGTTTATAAAAACAGGGGCGTAGGAAGCGGGGGGGGGGGGGGGGGGGGCAACTGCCCCCCCCCCCCCTCCGTTCCCCAGGACGGGGGGGCAAACATGTCTTTTTGCCCCCCCCCCATTTTCGCCGACTGAAATGTTCTAAAAATGCATATTTGAAAGAAAAAAGAGTCCTCCTGCACAATTTTCGTACTTCATTCTAAAAAAATTTCTGCTGCGCGGCGCATTTCCTAAAACGTTCAAGCACATAATGTTCAAACCTTTAATAGTAGTAATTCAATACACATGAACTACACTAAAAATGTCCATTAAGGGATTCTACGTACTGCATTTGTATTTCAAAAATGTCTCTTAAAAGATTACTTTGTTTATATGGCTTAGCAAGACATTTAATTCATTATTATTTTGAGTTACAAAACAATGTGCCGATGGTGTGAAGCCGGTATGTTCAGATCGAGCAGGGCTGCACAATGATATGACGACACAATTATCACAATTATCATTTTTAAATGCAGGTTACTTTAAATCGAAAAATTACCATGGTAAGAACGCTTTAATATCATTAAAATACATCGTTAAACATTCTAAAATCGTAATTTTTTTTCCCGGGGGAGACCCCCGGACCCCCCAAACTCCAAAATCTCGCGCCTTCGGACGCTCGCAAATTCATCAAAATGCATTGTAAAACTCATCTTAGCCATTCTAAATCGTAATATTTTTTCCCGGGAAAGACCCCCGAACCCCCATAACACCAAAATCTCGCGCTTTCGGGCGCTCGCAAAATCATCAAAATACACTGTAAAATTCATCTCAGCCATTCTAAATCGTAATATTTTTCCCGGGGTCGACCCCCAGACCCCAAAATCTCGCGCCTTAGGCGCTCACACGCTAATTTGGCCAGTTTTCGTTAATTTCCTTTTAGCGACCCCACTGTCTATAAATGTGTACAAGGATTATATTTAATGATATATGAAAAAAGTATATAAAGTATATATGGTTGTGTGTTGAATTAATCTCCTCCTGTAGGTGCGGCGGGGGGGGGGGGGGGGGGGGAGGACCTTTGCCCCCCCCCCCCCCCCCCCATTACGTTTCATCTTCCTACGCCACTGCACAAATTGTAATAAACCTTTTGAAATGCTGTCAAAAGTAGTCTCGTATTTCACCACTGAAGGCAATCGGCCAAACGAATGTCTGATACTGTCGTGTTTAAATTTTGCAACCGGTAAAGGGTGCGCTAAAACGGTAAACAAACATGAACGAATTCACAAATTTTTGTGCATAACGACATTCTGAAGAATGTAAATGTTGATATCTTTAACTGAACATCTATTTGTAGTTGTTCAAGTGTGTCTTACCGCTTTTTGCAAAATTTGTATTTTTCATATTTGTGGGTGTGGCGGGAGTCTGAGGAATGTGAGACTATGTCAAAAGTATCATGACGTCATATTCACGCCAAAAAATGACGCGAAATTGTACGATTGGCAACCCAGTCCTGCAGTGAGATATCCATAAAATGAATCACATATTCAAATTAATTCTTATAAGTCAAATTTACTAAAAATAATTTCATCAAAATTCATTTTTGGACTCTTTTTTTCTGTCTGTGAAATTATTAGCTTTTATCTCAGCCAATCAGAAGTGACGTTACAAACGTCATCAACATCACTATAAACAGTAATTGAGTTCAAAATTATTCAATTATTCGATTATGTGAGCCTGCAGAAGGTAGCGCTATATATACAGAGTATTCATATCTACGACCTTTTCTCTTAATCATGTCTTATTACACCCGTGGTTGAATATGCTACTCAGGTATGGTCTCCAGTACTGAAAAAGGACCGGATAGCTTTTGAAAACGTACAACGGAGAGCCACTAAGAGGGTTTAAGGTCTACAACACCTAACGTGTCTAGAAAGACAAATAAATCTAGGTCTTCCAAGATTATTTATTATTTATTTATTCCATTACCATAAATAAGTATCTCTTCTTCTATTTCTGTAAAAGCACTTTCTGATGAATAAACAGTATTTTCCGGGGGAATGTATGTACAACCAATTAAAATGTGTGAGCCTTGAGCCAGCGTTTGTTATCTGACATTCAACCCATTGAACAAATTCAGAATTAGATCGATGAAATTGTAAAATATTTGACAAGCTGGATTTGTATAATATAACAATTACCCCTAACTTTTTCTTACATTTCTGTGTGTGTTTAGCATGGAACGTATAACCCTCTGGTGAGTTAATATCATCTAATAGGTCAGTTTGAGATTCAACACATAGTATTAAATCATATTCAGTAATTAAGATGTAAAAGTCTGGATTAATTAATTTTGATTTTAAGCCACAAACATTTAAGAAACATAAGCTTAATTGTTTTCCATTAGTTGGTTCATTAAGAGCAGTGTCTGGGTGACTGTCCTATTCACGATTTACCGGGGGTCGGGGTTCGTGGTAAGGACGAGGCGCGTAGTGGGGGACATTGTTTATATAGCGTATCGTAGACCAGTCTCGCGTTTTCACCCCTGCGTTTGGCTTCCCTTAGCTGTGGAGTCAACGCGGTTCGTATCTGGACTATCTCAAGAGCGAATTGCTGAAACACCGAGAGAATACTTGGCAAACCTGGCGATGATTCCCGGAGGTTTACCGTCGTTTCTCCTCCTCAACCTTTGCACGTTTTGAAGTGGAATGGTTCCTACATCTTCTATCCCCAGTTCCTGATCAATGAATTTTTTCAATACCTGCTCGCTGTTTTCTTGTTCATTGCACGCGATTCCATTAAAAATCAAATTATACTTCATCGAGTGCGTTTTCAATTTAAGGAAGTCTTCCTTCAACTGATCATTCTCTTCCAGTAGTTCTCTGTTTCTATGCTCAATGGTAGCAACTCTATTTTCAATTTCATAATGATGACTTTCTTCTTTTTCCAATACACCACCATGTTTTTTGTCGGTAGGCATTGTGGCATGACCGTCATGGCTGAGACACCAATCAATAAATGCTCGAAATTGATTTTCAATTACATTTCAACCTCTTTATATATACATATCAAAGAAACACAGTTAAATCCCCTGTTAAAAACACCATGAATATCGCACTTTATCATATACGCGTTTTGTTTTATTGACGTTCCGGGTTTACCGAGTTTCAGATACCGAGAAAGATATGTGCCCTTATGAAACCGTAAACGTTACCAATGGATTCGTGTAAACAAAAAACACCAGACGGTGGGATGATGTTATGGTATTCCGGATATCTCTATAAAAGAATCCTATTTGCACACAAAGCCTACACCTGTGCTATTAGAGTGCCATGGGGGTGAGTGTTTCTAAATGTCTTTATCAAATTTCACCATTAATGCAAATTATTTAATTCCACTTTTTCGTATTGTTTAGTTAGTTTAATATATGTGTATTTGAAATCAATTTCTTCATGTTTCATGGGTAAATGTCTGGGCGAAATACTGAGACATAAACTAATTTCTCATCATTTACATGTTCCAGTCCTGTCAGAGTAACGAACTGGTGACAGATGGATCACAGGTCAGTATACATTATCTGCCAGTGTTTCGTAGACTTGCATCTTCGATATTTCAGAGGTTATTTTCCATGTCCTAATATCCACTCCTGTGCTATTTCTTAGCAGGTAAGGTACAATGTCGTTCCTGCCATGTATTTAGCATCACGCAGATAGAGTAAAGGGGTGAACGTAAAGATTGATAATAACCCCTGAAATATCGAAAGTGATTTAATTGTCATCATTTCCATTAGTTATAGCATATCTGTTTTCGGTTTTATTTAGAAGTTGGATGATATTTATTTGGTTGAAGACTTGTGCGTTTTAATGTAATCGTATACAACTGATTGTCGTTCAAACGCAACCTTTTCACCCATGTGTATCGCTACCGTGACATACTAGTACACGTGTAACAGGAAAGTGTGTCCAATCGAGTGGAGCACGTGCAACAGGAAAATTTGTTCGCTAGGGGCGCGAATCAATTGCAACAGACTAGAGACGCATGTCAATTAATTGATCGGTACGCAGGCAACAGGGCAACGTGCTCATCAGTTGAGGGGATATCGGGTTTGGGCATTTGTTTTTCGATGTAAATTGCAATATCAAGTTCTAGCGAAATTATCATCGTATTTACCACTTCACACAAGAAAATTTTTATTTCATTGTATTTATAAGTATTATTAATATATGGGTGTATTGTTATCTCCCTTACATATTTGCGTTCGGTTGTTCTAGCTATGTGTGATACGTCCCTTATATAAATTGGATCCATATCAGTGAGTATAAGATCGGGCGGTATGCATGTCTCGTCTTTTAAGAAACAACATTTCTTCTTTGTATTTTCTGAAATAAATTTCTTCTTTCCTGTATAAACAAGTGTTTTTACACACATTTTTACATGCATCACTTCTTAGATGCATATGATTATAACTAGGTTGATTAAAAGTCTGCATGCATCATTGCTAACCGTAAGAAATGGTGGTGTAACATTGTTCAGTTGCAAAATCTTGCAAAAAAATGTAAATTTTGGCATAAAAGTCCACAAGATTAGGTACACAATGTCATTTGTTCCTTAATGCACATACTCAGATTTCTAAAGCTGGAACCTCCAACGCTTGTGTGAATTTCCTGAAACGGGTGTTATTTCGAATAGTTTGCTGAATTCAAAAGCTACACAACACATTCCGACACAACATCAATTTTTAAAGTTAGCCATGATGCATACACACGTTTGATAAACCTAGTTCTGCTTAGCTGTACCAAATAACTTATTTACAGACCTGTATTACTAGATTAACATGAGGTACTAACTTAAGAATTTTGCCTCGCTAATTGGACTTGACAATATTACCTCGCAAAATGTATAATTATGTAAAGATGAGATATTTTGTACTGCCTATGTACTGTAGATTCTGTCATAGTCTTTGAATCAACACAAATAACTGTTTTGTTGATAGGTTGAGTATACCATTAGCGTGTTGACTGGTGACAGGAAGGGGGCTGGCACTGACGCCAATGTGACAATCATTCTCCATGGTGATGGACAGTCTTCAGGACCTTTTCATATTGACAATTTCCTCAGGAATGACTTCGAAAGGGGAAAAAGAGATAGTTTCAAAGTTCAGGCCCCGTATCTAAATACAATACATATGATAGAATTATGGCGGGATGATGCCGGTTTGAAAGAGGACTGGTTCCTTGAAAACATAGAAGTTCATTCAAAGCAATCACGCAACATGTATGTTTTTCCATTTTTGCGCTGGGTAAAGGAAGGTTATCATTACAAAATCTGCCATTTTGATACGTCACTTCCACAAGATGACCCTCACAAAGAGCAACGACACATGGAACTTGCTGATAAAAAGAAAATCTACGAGATGAAGGTCCAGATTCCAGGGATGCCTATTCAGGTGAGATGTTTCCCTTTATATATATGTCGTTAAAGTTGTATTGTCTATCACTTTCGCTCTTTTTTGTCATAGTGAAAACTCTTTAAGTGTTATACACATTTTTCTCCGTCTGTGCGAGGTTTAAACTTTCTACTTTTACCACTTTTTATAAAGTTGCAGCACTGGAAATATTTTTAATTATAAAAGTAAAAAATCTTTTTAACGTGTACACGTTTAAAATAGCTCGGAAATATCCGAACTGTTCCGATCTATTCCGATCTCTACCGGAATTACCGATATTGATCACGTGATACGGCTCGGGAGTTTCCGATCTATACGGGTATCGACGATGTCGGTCACGTGATGTAACTCGATTTTCCGATATTACCGGAAAGTTTGAAACATGGCATTGACTGTGGCGGTTCTTTCATGCGACATTTACCACTTTGTCAATAGCATATTGGTGTTTTCATGGATCTGAACCATCATATATATGTATTCATATTCACACATTGTATGTTTTATGAGAGTTTGTGATGGTGAAATTTACAAGAAATGCAACTTTAAGAAGACGTTAAGAAACCATGCTATTCTATCATCGGGTATGATCATCGTCTGAAGCTTACGATTCGATACAGTGTTTAGCTTGCAATTACAACTTGACTTCGAAAACGTTACAAATTCAATTTCTTAAAAAGATGCTGCATCGCCGACAGAGCATAAACGAACCCTGATATTTTCTTAATATATATGTGTCTAATAAGTACAAAAATGCATATGAAATAAATAATATTGCTTTTGGTACAGGCGCAATGATTACTGTGTTCTATATAGTTTTATATTGAAACAATTTTAAACAAAAAGCTCAAACTTTACAATGATTATAATGGTGTAAAGTTTTGTAACTAAAGAAAATTTGTCTGGACCTGTTTTTGATTGAGAAAAAATACTATCCATAAGTGGTGGAGCAACTTTAATATACTGGATATAATTATAAAGAAAATATGATCTAGATGAGCAATGTTCTTCGCGGTGGAAATTTAACGACATACAATAAAAACAATTCAAGAGTAGGAAATATTTTGCAATATCTTACAACAAATATTTGTTTTATTTATTTTGAGTAACTCTTGTCATAGATATTGATGAATACCATGGTTACCTGGTACAACAATTAGACATTGTGTGTACCTAGTTTTACCAGACCATGTTTTAATAAACGTTGTCGAGAAATCGCTTCAATAGATAATTGATCTTATCGCCAGGTGGGTTGGTCATTGTGAATGATTACTCAGTATCCTGATCGGGATTCACATGAATACGGTTTGCCTTTGCCAAGCTCGATTAATTTTCGCTAGTGTGACGGCGTCATATTCAATTAATGTTCGATATCGTTATCACATATATTTATTCATCCATGTCGTTAATTACATTTAATGTTCAATACGTATAAATGTATGTAGGGCAACAGTAATAAAAATGGGATAAAAAAGTTAAGCTAAACAGAGTGCAATTGTTAAATCGTCCTGATCACACACAGTAGAAACTCCATCTTGTAATATAAAAAAAAGTCAGTTGGGATATTTTATACAGTGAATATTTTCATTTACTCTTCTATCAAGGTGATAACATATTCAGATATATGACAACCTGCTAATGTTAGATGTATAGAAAATATCACACATTTTCCAGGATACATTAGTCTGTAAGTAAGGTCCAATCAAAATTTGCATGTTTTCACACTGTGAATTGGGTACAACTGATTGGAACTAATATGCATTTACAAGAAAGACACGCAGTATGTCATGTCTACGTTTAAAAGACCTACAGCGGGCATAGAGTACATTAAAAACATTACACCCTATTAAAAATTAAAGGTGTATATATAGCCCAAATGACATAAACAAAGTTGTGTTTACCTATTAGGACAGATAAAAGCAGACGGTTTTATTCATAATCGATGTTGTGTTCTCGTTACCACTGGAAACAAACGACTTGTTCCTGTTGTAGTACTTTGTGTAGAAATAATTGTTTTGTAAATCACTACGCCGCATAGATAAACAGTTAGTGCCGTTTACCTACTGTTGTAATGAGATCACTAAATTAATGCAAATGAAGATGTGTTTAAGACGACGTGTCTTAAACTTACGATGAAAATGTCATTTTATATTTGATAATTATATTATATTTCTTATTGAGGGAGACATTTCGTTTATAATTTTACTCCTAATTGTAGCATATAGTGGAATATAACAAATAACTGATTAATTTACATATATAAATTTGCTTATCAGAAGCCTGTCGTATCCTCCTCCAAGCATTGAAAGTGCATGTCAATATCATATAAAATTAAGTACTGTACTACTAAACTGTTGTTGATAATTTATGGCCTGACATTAATATGTGCCATCCAAAACATCTTAAAGCTGCTTAATATCCATATTAATTAGCTAGTATTTGAAGAAGAAAATAGCATTTTATGTTCACTTTTGTATGTAGAAGACCAGGGAAAACTACACATTCCTGTAGAAGCCATACCGACCCACTCCTTTTAAACCTACATCCAAGTGTATAAAAGAAATACTATGATATAACATTTCGCAGGGTGTATTTGCATAATGGCTTGCAAGTGAGAACTCATCAAAATTGCAATTATTTGTATTTAGGTATTAAAAATTGGGAAAATGCAATTTCTTAGAAAAACTAAAAGGCAGCTAATTTATTAGCTTAATTTATGTTTACGAAAACTTAAGAATACTTATAAATATAACATTAGATATTAAGTTTAGGTAGCTATATAGGCTTTATACTGCCTGCGTGTAGGCATGTTATCATAACTTTTTTTTATAAGAATCTTAAAAAACTTGGGTAGCTTTAAAAGAGGTTTATGGGGTAAGCACCTTTAATATTAATTGTAACTTGTGGGGAGATAAATGATTCTGGGAACTCTGATTGGTCAAAATATTTAGGTTTGGGTTTACAAGTGGGGAAAGTGTTTATCTGTGTTGCAGATACACACTTTTGTGGCGGATTTTTACAACCCCACTAGGGCTAATTGTAATAATGTTTGGTAATGTAGTTTCAAAATACTTTTTGAGTGAAAAACGATTTGTTTTGATGTCATAATGTTATTGTTTTAATTCTTCATGATAATAAATATATGTCACCTATGGTGGCCATTTCAATGTCTATTCTGTATTGAGTTATTTTTAAGTTGGAGGAACATAAAAGGCAGCTAATTTATTAGCTTAATTTATGTTTACGAAAACTTAAGAATACTTATAAATATAACATTAGATATTAAGTTTAGGTAGCTATATAGGCTTTATACTGCCTGAGTGTAGGCATGTTATCATAATGTTTTTATAAGAATCTTAAAAAACTTGGGTAGCTTTAAAAGAGGTTTATGGGGTAAGCACCTTTAATATAAATTGTAATTTGTGGGGAGATAAATGATTCTGGGAACTCTGATTGGTCAAAATATTTAGGTTTGGGTTTACATGGAGAGGCGCATGCGCAACTTTTCAGTTTATATTCAGAAAAGAAAGACGAAATCCTTTGTGTTAAAGCTTAAACAAATTTTAGTGTTTGGGACAATTTTGCAACCCACCCACGTACCACCCTCTTTATCATTTATTTTTGTTTGTCAGTGAAATTTGTGGCGGATTTTTACAACCCCACTAGGGCTAATTGTAATAATGTTTGGTAATGTAGTTTCAAAATTCTTTTTGAGTGAAAAACGATTTGTTTTGATGTCATAATGTTATTGTTTTAATTCTTCATGATAATAAATATATGTCACCTATGGTGGCAATTTCAATGTCTATTCTGTATTGAGTTATTTTTAAGTTGGAGGAACATAAATACATATATAGCGTACGGCAATTAGATATAAAACATTATATCCTGTTGAAATTCAAAACAGTATATAGCCCTTACATAGCCCTTCTATAAAAAGTTTATTCAATACGTCAGATATAATCAGACGGTTTAATTCATAATTGATGTTGTTTTTTTCGTTACTGTTGGTAACAAAGTAAATACTGGTAGACCGGATAGTGTGTAAAGAGAAAACCGGGCGTTACATATGTAGAAGATCAGGGGAAAATACACATTCATATCAAGTGCCCCGATGAGGAATCTAACTCGGGTTAGCTAATCTGAGTGTTATATCGTCCTGATCACACACAGTAGAAACTCCATCTCGTAATATAAAAGAAATTAGTTGGGGATATTTTATACAGTGAATATTTTCATTTATTCTTCTATCAAGGTGATAACATATTCAGATATATGACAACTTGCTAATGTTACATGTATAGAAAATATCTCACATTTTCCAGGATACATTAGTCTGTAATTAAGGTCCAATCAATCAAAATATGCATGTTTTCACACTGTGAATGGGGTATAACTGATTGGAAATAATATGCATTTACAAGAAAGACACGCAGTATGTCATGTCTACATTTAAAAGACCTACAACGGGCATAGAGTACATTAAAAACATTACATCCTATTAAAAATTAAAGGTGTATATATACCCCAAATGACATAAACAAAGTTGTGTTTACCTATTAGGACAGATAAAATCAGACGGTTTTATTCATAATCGATCTTGTGTTCTCGTTACCACTGGAAACAAACGACTTGTTCCTGTTGTAGTACTTTGTGTAGAAATAATTGTTTTGTAAATCACTACCCCGCATAGATAAACAGTTAGTGCCGTTTACGTATTGTTGTAATGAGATCACTAAATTAATGCAAATGAAGAAGATGTGTTTAAGACGACGTGCCTTAAACTTACGATGAAAATGTCATTTTATATTTGATAATTATATTATATTTCTTATTGAGGGAGACATTTCATTTATAATTTTACTCCTAATTGTAGCATGTGGTGGAATATAACAAATAACTGATTAATTTATATAAATAAATTTGCTTATCAGAAGCCTATCGTATCCTCCTTCAAGCATTGAAAGTGCATGTCAATATCATATAAAATTAAGTACTGTACTACTAAAATGTTATTGATATTTTATGGCCATACCTTAATATGTGCCATCCAAAACAACCTATAGCTGTTTAATATCCATATTAATTAGCTAGTATTGGAAGAAGAAAATAGCATTTTATGTTCATTTTTGTATGTAGAAGACTAGGGAACACTACACATTCCTGTAGAAGCCATACCGACCCACTCCTTTTAAACCTACATCCAAGTGTATAAAAGAAATATTATGATATAACATTTCGCAGGGTGTATTTGCATAATGGCTTGCAAGTGAGAACTCATCAAAATTGCAATTATTTGTATTTAGGTATTAATAATTGGGAAAATGCAATTTCTTAGAAAGACTAAAAGGCAGCTAATTTTATAGCTTAATTTATGTTTATGAAAACTTAAGAATACTTATGAATATAACATTAGATATTAAGTTTAGGTAGCTATATAGGCTTTATACTGCCTGCGTGTAGGCATGTTATCATAATGTTTTTTATAAGAATCTTAAAAAACTTGGGTAGCTTTAAAAGAGGTTTATGGGGTAAGCACCTTTAATATAAATTGTAATTTGTGGGGAGATAAATGATTCTGGGAACTCTGATTGGTCAAAATCTTTCGGTTTGGGTTTACAAGTGGGGAAAGTGTTTATCTGTGTTGCAGATACACACTTTTGTGGCGGATTTTTACAACCCCACTAGGGCTAATTGTAATAATGTTTGGTAATGTAGTTTCAAAATACTTTTTGAGTGAAAAACGATTTGTTTTGATGTCATAATGTTATTGTTTTAATTCTTCATGATAATAAATATATGTCACCTATGGTGGCCATTTCAATGTCTATTCTGTATTGAGTTATTTTTAAGTTGGTGGAACATAAAAGGCAGCTAATTTATTAGCTTAATTTATGTTTACGAAAACTTAAGAATACTTATAAATATAACATTAAGTATTAAGTTTAGGTAGCTATATAGGCTTTATACTGCCTGCGTGTAGGCATGTTATCATAATGTTTTTTATAAGAATCTTAAAACAACTTGGGTAGCTTTAAAAGAGGTTAATGGGGTAAGCACCTTTAATATAAATTGTAATTTGTGGGGAGATAAATGATTCTGGGAACTCTGATTGGTCAAAATATTTATGTTTGGGTTTACATGGAGAGGCGCATGCGCAACTTTCTCAGTTTATATTTAGAAAAGAAAGACGAAATCCTCTGTGTTAAAGTTTAAACAAATTTTAGTGTTTGGGACAATTTTGCAACCCACCCACGTACCACCCTCTTTATCATTTATTTTTGTTTGTCAGTGTAATTTTGTGGCGGATTTTTACAACCCCACTAGGGCTAATTGTAATAATGTTTGGTAATGTAGTTTCAAAATACTTTTTGAGTGAAAAACGATTTGTTTTGATGTCATTATGTTATTGTTTTAATTCTTCATGATAATAAATATATGTCACCTATGGTGGCCATTTCAATGTCTATTCTGTATTGAGTTATTTTTAAGTTGGAGGAACATAAATACATATATAGCGTACGGCAACTAGATATAAAACATTATATCCTGTTGAAATTCAAAACAGTATATAGCCCTTACATAGCCCTTCTATAAAAAGTTTATTCAATACGTCAGATATAATCAGACGGTTTAATTCATAATTGATGTTGTTTTTCGTTACTATTGGTAACAAAGTAAATACTGGTAGACCGAATAGTGTGTAAAGAGAAAACCGGGCGTTACATATGTAGAAGATCAGGGGAAAATACACATTCATATCAAGTGCCCCGATTAGGAATCTAACTCGGGTTAGCTAATCTGATTGTTAAATCGTCCTGATCACACACAGTAGAAACGCCATCTCGTAATATAAAAAAAAATCAGTTGGGGATATTTTATACAGTGAATATTTTCATTTATTCTTCTATCAAGGTGATAACATATTCAGATATATGACAACTTGCTAATGTTACATGTATAGAAAATATCTCACATTTCCCAGGATACATTAGTCTGTAAGTAAGGTCCAATCAAAATGTGCATGTTTTCACACTGTGAATAGGGTACAACTGGTTGGAACTAATATGAATTTACAAGAAAGACACGCAGTATGTCATGTCTACATTTAAAAGACCTACAACGGGCATAGAGTACATTAAAAACATTACATCCTATTAAAAATTAAAGGTGTATATATTGCCCAAATGACATAAACAAAGTTGTGTTTACCTATTAGGACAGATAAAAGCAGACGGTTTTATTCATAATCGAAGTTGTGTTCTCGTTACCACTGGAAACAAACGACTTGTTCCTGTTGTAGTACTTTGTGTAGAAATAATTGTTTTGTAAATCACTACGCCGCATAGATAAACAGTTAGTGCCGTTTACCTACTGTTGTAATGAGATCACTAAATTAATGCAAATGAAGATGTGTTTAAGGCGACGTGTCTTAAACTTACGATGAAAATGTCATTTCATATTTGATAATTATATTATATTTCTTATTGAGGGAGACATGTCATTTATAATTTTACTCCTAATTGTAGCATATAGTGGAATATAACAAATAACTGATTAATTTACATAAATAAATTTGCTTTTCAGAAGCCTGTCGTATCCTCCTTCAAGCATTGAAAGTTCATGTCAATATCATATAAAATTAAGTACTGTACTACTAAACTGTTGTTGATAATTTATGGCCTTACATTAATATGTGTCATCCAAAACATCTTAAAGCTGCTTAATATCCATATTAATTAGCTAGTATTTGAAGATGAAAATAGCATTTTATGTTCACTTTTGTATGTAGAAGACCAGGGAAAACTACACATTCCAGTAGAAGCCATACCGACCCACTCCTTTTAAACCTACATCCAAATGTATAAAAGAAATACTATGATATAACATTTCGCAGGGTGTATTTGCATAATGGCTTGAAAGTGAGAACTCATCAAAATTGTAATTGTTTGTATTGAGGTATTACTAATTGGGAAAAATGCAATTTCTTAGAAAGACTAAATACATATAGCGTACGACAACTAGATATAAAACATTACATCCTGTTGAAATTCAAAACAGCATATAGCCCTTCCATAGCCCTTCTTTAAAAAAAAGTCTATTCAATACATCAGATATAATCAGACGGTTTAATTCATAATTGATGTTGTTTTTTCGTTACTATTGGTAACAAAGTAAAGACTGGTAGATTGTAGTAGTGTGTAAAGAGAAAACCGGGCGTTACATATGTAGAAGATCAGTGGAAAATACACATTCATATCTAGTGCCCCGATTAGGAATCCAACTCGGGTTAGGTAATCTGAGTGTTAAATCGTCCTGATCACACACAGTAGAAACTCCATCTCGTAATATAAAAAAATCAGTTGGGGATATTTTATACAGTGAATATTTTCATTTACTCTTCTATCAAGGTGATAATATATTCAGATATATGACAACTTGCTAATGTTAGATGTATAGAAAATATCACACATTTTCCAGGATAATTTAGTCTGTAATTAAGGTCCAATCAATCAAAATATGCATGTTTTCACACTGTGAATGGGGTATAACTGATTGGAACTAATATGCATTTACAAGAAAGACACGCAGTATGTCATGTCTACGTTTAAAAGACCTACAGCGGGCATAGAGTACATTAAAAACATTACATCCTATTAAAAATTAAAGGTGTATATATAGCCCAAATGACATAAACAAAGTTGTGTTTACCTATTAGGACAGATAAAAGCAGACGGTTTTATTCATAATCGATGTTGTGTTCTCGTTACCACTGGAAACAAACGACTTGTTCCTGTTGTAGTACTTTGTGTAGAAATAATTGTTTTGTAAATCACTACGCCGCATAGATAAACAGTTAGTGCCGTTTACCTACTGTTGTAATGAGATCACTAAATTAATGCAAATGAAGATGTGTTTAAGACGACGTGTCTTAAACTTACGATGAAAATGTCATTTTATATTTGATAATTATATTATATTTCTTATTGAGGGAGACATTTCATTTATAATTTTACTCCTAATTGTAGCATATAGTGGAATATAACAAATAACTGATTAATTTACATATATAAATTTGCTTTTCAGAAGCCTGTCGTATCCTCCTCCAAGCATTGAAAGTGCATGTCAATATCATATAAAATTAAGTACTGTACTACTAAACTGTTGTTGATAATTTATGGCCATACATTAATATTTGCCATCCAAAACATCTTAAAGCTGCTTAATATCCATATTAACTAGCTAGTATTTGAAAAAGAAAATAGCATTTTATGTTCACTTTTGTATGTAGAAGACCAGGGAAAACTACACATTCCTGTAGAAGCCATACCGACCCACTCCTTTTAAACCTACATCCAAGTGTATAAATACTATGATATAACATTTCGCAGGGTGTATTTGCATAATGGCTTGAAAGTGAGAACTCATCAAAATTGTAATTGTTTGTATTTAGGTATTACTAATTGGGAAAAATGCAATTTCTTTGTCAGAAGCCTGTCGTATCCTCCTCCAAGCATTGAAAGTGCATGTCAATATCATATAAAATTAAGTACTGTACTACTAAACTGTTGTTGATAATTTATGGCCATATATTAATTTCAGAGCTGCTTAATATCCATATTAATTAGCTAGTATTGGAAGATTAAAATAGCATTTTATGTTCACTGTTGAATGTAGAAGACCAGGGAACACTACACATTCCTGTAGAAGTCATACAAACCCACTCCTTTTAAACCTACATCCAAGTGTATAAAAAAATACTATGATATAACATTTCACAGGGTGTATTTGCATAATGGCTTGCAAGTGAGAACTCATCAAAATTGTGATTGTTTGCAATTTCTTAGAAAGACTAAATACATATAACGTACGGCAATTAGATATAAAACATTATATCCTTTTGAAATTCAAAACAGTAGATACCCCTTCCTTAGCTCTTCTATAAAAAGTTTATTCAATACGTCAGATATAATCAGACGGTTTGATTCATTATTGATGTTGTTTACTCGTTACTATTGGTAACAAAGTAAAGACTGGTAGACTGTAGTAGTGTGTAACTATCAGAAATCTAACGCGGGTCTCCGACGTGGAAATCCACGGCTCTACTGACTGAGCCAACCAAGTGTAGTGGGATTGGACTGGGCCCAGTCAGCGAAGTACAGAGACTATATATAACATTATATATAACAGTATCTACTGTACTGTAAAATAAAGTGGAAGAACCAACACTCCTGATGTATTGATATGTGGTGCAATGCACCTATGGTCCTTGTCTCACTCCCATCCATCTTGCATCCTTTACTGTACTGTAAAATAAAGTGGGAGAACCAACACTCCTGATGTATTGATATGTGGTGCCTCTACTGCTCGGTAGATACCACACAGTATTCAGTAGAGATCCTGTACTGTACTGTAAAATAAAGTGGGAGAACCAACACTCCTGATGTATTGATATGTGGTGCCTTTACTGCTGGGTTAGATACCACATGGTATTCAGTAGAGATCCTTTACTGTACTGTAAAATAAAGTGGGAGAACCAAACACCTGATGTATTGGTATGTGGTGCCTCTACTGCTGGGTAGATACCACACAGTATTCGGTAAGAAATCCTTTACTGTACTGTAAAGTGGGAGAACCAACACTCCTGATGTATTGATATGTGGTGCCTTTACTGCTGGGTAGTATACCACACAGTATTCAGTAGAGATCCTGTACTGTACTGTAAAATAAAGTGGGAGAACCAACACTCCTGATGTATTGGTATGTGGTGCCTCTACTGCTGGGTAGACACCACACAGTATTCAGTAGAGATCCTTTACTGTACTGTAAAATAAAGTGGGAGAAACCAACACTCCTGATGTATTGGTATGTGGTGCCTCTACTGCTGGGTAGATACCCACACAGTATTCAGTAGAGATCCTTTACTGTACTGTAAAGTGGGGAGAACCAGAACCAACACTTCTAATGTATTGGTATGTGGTGCCTCTACTGCTGGGTAGATACCACACAGTATTCAGTAGAGATCCTTTACTGTACTGTAAAATAAAGTGGGAGAACCAACACTCCTGATGTATTGGTATGTGGTGCCTCTACTGCTGGGTAGATACCACACAGTATTCAGTAGAGATTCCTTTACTGTACTGTAAAGTGGGAGAAACCAACACTCCTGATGTATTGGTATGTGGTGTATCTACTGCTGGGTAGACACCACACGGTATTCAGTAGAGATCCTGTACTATACTGTAAAATAAAGTGGGAGAACCAACACTCCTAATGTATTGGTATGTGGTGCCTCTACTGCTGGGTAGATACCACACGATATTCAGTAGAGATCCTGTACTGTACTGTAAAATAAAGTTGGAGAACCAAACACTCCTGATGTATTAATATGTGGTGCCTCTACTGCTGGGTAGATACCACATGGTATTCAGTAGAGATCCTTTACTGTACTGTAAAATAAAGTTGGAGAACCAACACTCCTGATGTATTAATATGTGGTGCCTCTACTGCTGGGTAGATACCACATGGTATTCGGTAGAGATCCTTTACTGTACTGTAAAATAAAGTTGGAGAACCAACACTCCTGATGTATTAATATGTGGTGCCTCTACTGCTGGGTAGATACCACACGGTATTCAGTAGAGATCCTTTACTGTACTGTAAAATAAAGTGGGAGAACCAACACTCCTGATGTATTAATATGTGGTGCCTCTACTGCTGGGTAGATACCACAAAGTATTCAGTAGAGATCTTGTACTGTACTGTAAAATAAAGTCGGAGAACAACACTCCTGATGTATTGGTATGTGGTGCCTCTACTGCTGGGTAGATACCACATGGTATTCAGTAGAGATCCTTTACTGTACTGTAAAATAAAGTTGGAGAACCAACACTCCTGATGTATTAATATGTGGTGCCTCTACTGCTGGGTAGATACCACATGGTATTCAGTAGAGATCCTTTACTGTACTGTAAAATAAAGTTGGAGAACCAACACTCCTGATGTATTAATAATGTGGTGCCTCTACTGCTGGGTAGATACCACACGGTATTCAGTAGAGATCCTTTACTGTACTGTAAAATAAAGTGGGAGAACCAACACTCCTGATGTATTAATATGTGGTGCCTCTACTGCTGGGTAGATACCACAAAGTATTCAGTAGAGATCCTGTACTGTACTGTAAAATAAAGTCGGAGAACCAACACTCCTGATGTATTGGTATGTGGTGCCTCTACTGCTGGGTAGATACCACACAGTATTCAGTAGAGATCCTTTACTGTACTGTAAAATAAAGTGGGAGAACCAACACTCCTGATGTATTAATATGTGGTGCCTCTACTACTCGGTAGATACCACACAGTATTCAGTAGATATCCTGTACTGTACTGTAAAGTGGGAGAACCAACACACCTGATGTATTGGTATGTGGTGCCTCTACTGCTGGGTAGATACCACACGGCATTCAGTAGAGATCCTTTACTGTACTGTAAAATAAAGTTGGAGAACCAACATTCCTGATGTATTAATATGTGGTGCCTCTACTGCTGGGTAGATACCACATGGTATTCAGTAGAGATCCTTTACTGTACTGTAAAATAAAGTTGGAGAACCAACTTTCCTGATGTATTAATATGTGGTGCCTCTACTGCTGGGTAGATACCACACAGTATTCAGTAGAGATCCTTTACTGTACTGTAAAATAAAGTGGGAGAACCAACACTCCTGATGTATTGGTATGTGGTGCCTCTACTGCTGGGTAGATACCACACAGTATTCAGTAGAGATCCTTTACTGTAACTGTAAAGTGGGAGAACCAACACTCCTGATGTATTGGTATGTGGTGCCTCTACTGCTGGGTAGACACCACACGGTATTCAGTAGAGATCCTGTACTGTACTGTAAAATAAAGTGGGAGAACCAACACTCCTGATGTATTGGTATGTGGTGCCTCTACTGCTGGGTAGATACCACACGGTATTCAGTAGAGATCCTGTACTGTACTGTAAAATAAAGTGGGAGAACCAACACTTCTGATGTATTAATATGTGGTGCCTCTACTGCTGGGTAGATACCACATGGTATTCAGTAGAGATCCTTTACTGTACTGTAAAATAAAGTGGGGAGAACCAACACTCCTGATGTATTAATATGTGGTGCCTCTACTGCTGGGTAGATACCACATGGTATTCAGTAGAGATCCTTTACTGTACTGTAAAATAAAGTTGGAGAACCAACACTCCTGATGTATTAATATGTGGTGCCTCTACTGCTGGGTAGATACCACATGGTATTCAGTAGAGATCCTGTACTGTACTGTAAAATAAAGTGGGAGAACCAACACTCCTAATGTATTGGTATGTGGTGCCTCTACTGCTGGGTAGATACCACACGATATTCAGTAGAGATCCTGTACTGTACTGTAAAATAAAGTTGGAGAACCAACACTCCTGATGTATTAATATGTGGTGCCTCTACTGCTGGGTAGATACCACATGGTATTCAGTAGAGATCCTTTACTGTACTGTAAAATAAAGTTGGAGAACCAACACTCCTGATGTATTAATATGTGGTGCCTCTACTGCTGGGTAGATACCACACAGTATTCAGTAGAGATCCTTTACTGTACTGTAAAATAAAGTGGGAGAACCAACACTCCTGATGTATTGGTATGTGGTGCCTCTACTGCTGGGTAGATACCACACGGTATTCAGTAGAGATCCTTTACTGTACTGTAAAAATAAAGTTGGAGAACCAACATTCCTGATGTATTAATATGTGGTGCCTCTACTGCTGGGTAGATACCACATGGTATTCAGTAGAGATCCTTTACTGTACTGTAAAATAAAGTTGGAGAACCAACACTCCTGATGTATTAATATGTGGTGCCTCTACTGCTGGGTAGATACCACACAGTATTCAGTAGAGATCCTTTACTGTACTGTAAAATAAAGTGGGAGAACCAACACTCCTAATGTATTGGTATGTGGTGCCTCTACTGCTGGGTAGATACCACACGATATTCAGTAGAGATCCTTTACTGTACTGTAAAGTGGGAGAACCAACACTCCTGATGGTATTAATATGTGGTGCCTCTACTGCTGGGTAGATACCACATGGTATTCAGTAGAGATCCTTTACTGTACTGTAAAATAAAGTTGGAGAACCAACACTCCTGATGTATTAATATGTGGTGCCTCTACTGCTGGGTAGATACCACATGGTATTCAGTAGAGATCCTTTACTGTACTGTAAAATAAAGTTGGAGAACCAACACTCCTGATGTATTAATATGTGGTGCCTCTACTGCTGGGTAGATACCACACGGTATTCAGTAGAGATCCTTTACTGTACTGTAAAATAAAGTGGGAGAACCAACACTCCTGATGTATTAATATGTGGTGCCTCTACTGCTGGGTAGATACCACAAAGTATTCAGTAGAGATCCTGTACTGTACTGTAAAATAAAGTCGGAGAACCAACACTCCTGATGTATTGGTATGTGGTGCCTCTACTGCTGGGTAGATACCACACGGCATTCAGTAGAGATCCTTTACTGTACTGTAAAATAAAGTGGGAGAACCAACACTCCTGATGTATTGGTATGTGGTGCCTCTACTGCTGGGTAGATACCACACAGTATTCAGTAGAGATCCTTTACTGTACTGTAAAGTGGGAGAACCAACACTCCTGATGTATTGGTATGTGGTGCCTCTACTGCTGGGTAGACACCACACGGTATTCAGTAGAGATCCTGTACTGTACTGTAAAATAAAGTGGGAGAACCAACACATCCTGATGTATTGGTATGTGGTGCCTCTACTGCTGGGTAGATACCACACGATATTCAGTAGAGATCCTGTACTGTACTGTAAAATAAAGTGGGAGAACCAACACTTCTGATGTATTAATATGTGGTGCCTCTACTGCTGGGTAGATACCACATGGTATTCAGTAGAGATCCTTTACTGTACTGTAAAATAAAGTGGGAGAACCAACACTCCTGATGTATTAATATGTGGTGCCTCTACTGCTGGGTAGATACCACATGGTATTCAGTAGAGATCCTTTACTGTACTGTAAAATAAAGTTGGAGAACCAACACTCCTGATGTATTAATATGTGGTGCCTCTACTGCTGGGTAGATACCACATGGTATTCAGTAGAGATCCTGTACTGTACTGTAAAATAAAGTGGGAGAACCAACACTCCTAATGTATTGGTATGTGGTGCCTCTACTGCTGGGTAGATACCACACGATATTCAGTAGAGATCCTGTACTGTACTGTAAAATAAAGTTGGAGAACCAACACTCCTGATGTATTAATATGTGGTGCCTCTACTGCTGGGTAGATACCACACAGTATTCAGTAGAGATCCTGTACTGTACTGTAAAGTGGGAGAACCAACACTCCTGATGTATTGGTATGTGGTGCCTCTACTGCTGGGTAGATACCACACGGTATTCAGTAGAGATCCTTTACTGTACTGTAAAATAAAGTTGGAGAACCAACATTCCTGATGTATTAATATGTGGTGCCTCTACTGCTGGGTAGATACCACATGGTATTCAGTAGAGATCCTTTACTGTACTGTAAAATAAAGTTGGAGAACCAACACTCCTGATGTATTAATATGTGGTGCCTCTACTGCTGGGTAGATACCACACAGTATTCAGTAGAGATCCTTTACTGTACTGTAAAATAAAGTGGGAGAACCAACACTCCTAATGTATTGGTATGTGGTGCCTCTACTGCTGGGTAGATACCACACGATATTCAGTAGAGATCCTTTACTGTACTGTAAAGTGGGAGAACCAACACTCCTGATGTATTAATATGTGGTGCCTCTACTGCTGGGTAGATACCACATGGTATTCAGTAGAGATCCTTTACTGTACTGTAAAATAAAGTTGGAGAACCAACACTCCTGATGTATTAATATGTGGTGCCTCTACTGCTGGGTAGATACCACATGGTATTCAGTAGAGATCCTTTACTGTACTGTAAAATAAAGTTGGAGAACCAACACTCCTGATGTATTAATATGTGGTGCCTCTACTGCTGGGTAGATACCACACGGTATTCAGTAGAGATCCTTTACTGTACTGTAAAATAAAGTGGGAGAACCAACACTCCTGATGTATTAATATGTGGTGTGCCTCTACTGCTGGGTAGATACCACAAAGTATTCAGTAGAGATCCTGTACTGTACTGTAAAATAAAGTCGGAGAACCAACACTCCTGATGTATTGGTATGTGGTGCCTCTACTGCTGGGTAGATACCACACAGTATTCAGTAGAGATCCTTTACTGTACTGTAAAATAAAGTGGGAGAACCAACACTCCTGATGTATTAATATGTGGTGCCTCTACTGCTCGGTAGATACCACACAGTATTCAGTAGATATCCTGTACTGTACTGTAAAGTGGGAGAACCAACACACCTGATGTATTGGTATGTGGTGCCTCTACTGCTGGGTAGATACCACACGGCATTCAGTAGAGATCCTTTACTGTACTGTAAAATAAAGTTGGAGAACCAACATTCCTGATGTATTAATATGTGGTGCCTCTACTGCTGGGTAGATACCACATGGTATTCAGTAAAACCCTTTACTGTACTGTAAAATAAAGTTGGAGAACCAACACTCCTGATGTATTAATATGTGGTGCCTCTACTGCTGGGTAGATACCACACAGTATTCAGTAGAGATCCTTTAATGTACTGTAAAATAAAGTGGGAGAACCAACACTCCTGATGTATTGGTATGTGGTGCCTCTACTTCTGGGTAGATACCACACAGTATTCAGTAGAGATCCTTTACTGTACTGTAAAGTGGGAGAACCAACACTCCTGATGTATTGGTATGTGGTGCCTCTACTGCTGGGTAGACACCACACGGTATTCAGTAGAGATCCTGTACTGTACTGTAAAATAAAGTGGGAGAACCAACACTTCTGATGTATTAATATGTGGTGCCTCTACTGCTGGGTAGATACCACATGGTATTCAGTAGAGATCCTTTACTGTACTGTAAAATAAAGTGGGAGAACCAACACTCCTGATGTATTAATATGTGGTGCCTCTACTGCTGGGTAGATACCACATGGTATTCAGTAGAGATCCTTTACTGTACTGTAAAATAAAGTTGGAGAACCAACACTCCTGATGTATTAATATGTGGTGCCTCCACATATTCAGTAAGCTGTACTGGGTAGAACCAACACTACCACATGGATATTCAGTAGAGATCCTGTACTGTACTGTAAAATAAAGTGGGAGAACCAACACTCCTGATGTATTAATATGTGGTGCCTCTACTGCTGGGTAGATACCACATGGTATTCAGTAGAGATCCTTTACTGTACTGTAAAATAAAGTTGGAGAACCAACACTCCTGATGTATTAATATGTGGTGCCTCTACTGCTGGGTAGATACCACATGGTATTCAGTAGAGATCCTTTACTGTACTGTAAAATAAAGTTGGAGAACCAACACTCCTGATGTATTAATATGTGGTGCCTCTACTGCTGGGTAGATACCACACGGTATTCAGTAGAGATCCTTTACTGTACTGTAAAATAAAGTGGGAGAACCAACACTCCTGATGTATTAATATGTGGTGCCTCTACTGCTGGGTAGATACCACACAGTATTCAGTAGAGATCCTTTACTGTACTGTAAAATAAAGTGGGAGAACCAACACTCCTGATGTATTAATATGTGGTGCCTCTACTGCTGGGTAGATACCACACAGTATTCAGTAGAGATCCTTTACTGTACTGTAAAATAAAGTGGGAGAACCAACACTCCTGATGTATTGGTATGTGGTGCCTCTACTGCTGGGTAGATACCACACGGTATTCAGTAGAGATCCTTTACTGTACTGTAAAATAAAGTGGGAGAACCAACATTCCTGATGTATTAATATGTGGTGCCTCTACTGCTGGGTAGATACCACATGGTATTCAGTAGAGATCCTTTACTGTACTGTAAAATAAAGTTGGAGAACCAACACTCCTGATGTATTAATATGTGGTGCCTCTACTGCTGGGTAGATACCACACAGTATTCAGTAGAGATCCTTTACTGTACTGTAAAATAAAGTGGGAGAACCAACACTCCTGATGTATTGGTATGTGGTGCCTCTACTGCTGGGTAGATACCACACAGTATTCAGTAGAGATCCTTTACTGTACTGTAAAATAAAGTGGGAGAACCAACACTCCTGATGTATTGGTATGTGGTGCCTCTACTGCTGGGTAGACACCACACAGTATTCAGTAGAGATCCTGTACTGTACTGTAAAATAAAGTGGGAGAACCAACACTCCTGATGTATTGGTATGTGGTGCCTCTACTGCTGGGTAGATACCACACGGTATTCAGTAGAGATCCTGTACTGTACTGTAAAATAAAGTGGGAGAACCAACACTCCTGATGTATTAATATGTGGTGCCTCTACTGCTGGGTAGATACCACATGGTATTCAGTAGAGATCCTGTACTGTACTGTAAAATAAAGTGGGAGAACCAACACTCCTGATGTATTAATATGTGGTGCCTCTACTGCTGGGTAGATACCACATGGTATTCAGTAGAGATCCTGTACTGTACTGTAAAATAAAGTGGGAGAACCAACACTCCTGATGTATTAATATGTGGTGCCTCTACTGCTGGGTAGATACCACACGGTATTCAGTAGAGATCCTGTACTGTACTGTAAAATAAAGTGGGAGAACCAACACTCCTGATGTATTGGTATGTGGTGCCTCTACTGCTGGGTAGATACCACACGGTATTCAGTAGAGATCCTGTACTGTACTGTAAAATAAAGTGGGAGAACCAACACTCCTGATGTATTGGTATGTGGTGCCTCTACTGCTGGGTAGATACCACACAGTATTCAGTAGAGATCCTTTACTGTACTGTAAAATAAAGTGGGAGAACCACTTACTATCCTATTACTATTTTATATTTTGACTCTATATATTCAAAATATAGAATGCCATAGACTTATCAGTTATCTATATACTACTAGTAGCTATATAGCTATGCGGATATATTATTTATATATATATGTAGTCCTATATAGGTATGCATCTGATAGCACCTGACAATCCTTTCAATTCTCATAACTATTCATTCACATGCATAAACAAATGTATGTACTGGAACATGTAGGATATTTTAAAAAATTATAATGCCTATAAACCAAAGTCAATACTATGCGACTACATGTCAGATATATGTGTGATGGAAACTTCAAAAAGTTGTTTGTGACAAGTTACTGATGAAACTTTATATTCACATATTATGTTACCTCAGTACTAGTGTAGTCTATACACTACATGTAGTTCTGGTTACTGATTACACTCGGATACTTATATCTGTTATATCATGTCTAAAATAATCTGTAATTTGCTTCATGTACATGTAATATGTTAAAAACCTTACTTATACATGTATATTAGTTCTTAACAACTGTGGAAACGTGTACACATATAATGATATATAATAATTATAAAGTCAGTAAACTAAAATATACCTTGAACTTCCACTATTGAAATTTGAATCTTTAAATATATCAGGAATCTCATGCTTATAACCTTATATGTTTTTAGAAGTTTTATATATCATACGATAATGTAAACATACGATATATTCGATGATCTCTCGTACACTGCACATATACAGGACATGCATGTGTACATGTGTGAGCTTCTAACTTCACGTTGTTTTTGTTATGAAATCGTTTTTTTTTAGCGGCTAATACAAATAAACCAAACCCACACATCTGTCACAAACTAAACTCAATTAAGTCTGACATGTTCTAATATGACAAACCTCTCATTTTTTCGCAGTCTTTTTAAGTTAAAAATAAATTAATATTTTTTCTTCTTTTCTTTTCACCTCTATTCAATTTAAGGTATGTGTTTTTAGCTTTTGGAATAAATGATTGATATTCCTAAAGAAAGGCAAACTGAGTCTTGGTTAATAAGACGCTTTGTATCCCTTGTGTTGATCATGTGTGTTTTTTCCACTTCCGAATCTGTTATATGGATAAAGAACATTGGAAACGGTATTTTAATCTTAAGGTATGTTTACTTTTCGTTCTGCAAATACGAAATCTTATCACTCACGATCTAAATCAATATCCATCCAGCCAAAAACAGTGTTTTACCAAACTGAAGTATTGTTGCTGCATAAATACAGATGTGTCCTGTAGATTTCCTAAATCATCTGCTGACTATGGTTAAGTATGCTAATATGATAACTATTCACTACAGGACACATCTTATCTTTGAGGGTACATATATAATTGATTTAATAGTAGAGTTGAATCGATGTTGTTTATTAACATATTACCATATATTCCACCCAATATATTTTTTAAAACAAACATACTTTTTCAAGTATAACTATAACTCAGATAATTGTATTTACATGAAATATACTAAACAGCTATTACTTTATTTATGTAATGATGTAGAGTTAAATCCAGGACCTCATTGTAATCTTGAAATCTCTCATTTAAATGTTAGGTCACTCAGAAATAAAATTGATATTATTGAAGCAGAACTCTATGATAAAGATATATTATGCTTGACTGAAACTCATCTCACACCAAATATCCCAAACTCTGATATAAACCTAAATTCATTTTCTGATAATATTCATAGGCTAGATAGAAAGACTGGGCTAGGAGGTGGAATAATTATATATTGTAAAAATACTATAAACACTAAAAGAAGAGAAGACTTGGAACATGAGGATCTGGAGCTCATCTGGTTGGATATTTTCATCAATAATAAAAAAATATTATTAGGATGTATTTATAGACCTGAATCAAATGTTGAATATTGGAATAAGCTTGATACAGTTCTTGATGAGGTTTATAACAAAAATACAGGTACTGATATTATTATAACTGGTGATATAAATGTAAACATGTTAAATATTCCTGACAACCACTATTTAAGCAGACTATTAACAAAATTTAATCTCACCAGTATAATCAATGAACCTACAAGAGTAACTGATACTACTTCCACTGCTATTGATATACTTTTTACTAATAACATTAATCTAATTAGAAATACCTTAGTGAGTACACCAATATGCAGTGATCACTCAGTTATCCATTTTACTTGTTCCTACTCTGTATTCAAACAAAAATCTTATAAGAAAACTATCTTTCTCTACGATAATGCAAATTTCATACAGATGAATTCAAATATCAATAATGTAAACTGGGATGTAATTACACAAAACCTTGACTCTAATGAATTCAATAAGCTTTTAACTGATACTATAAATGAACAAATAGATCTATTTATTCCATCTAAAACTATTACTGTACGCCCAAATGATAAACCATGGATGACCAATAATATAAGACAACAAATTAGAAAAAGAAACAGATTACATACAAGAGCCAGAAATACTGACTTACAGACTGACTGGGCAAACTTTAGGCAAAGTAGAAATGAAGTCATAGATTTAATTCGAACTGAAAAAATAAACCATTTCGATAAACTAAAAAAATCCCTTCAAGATCAGTCAATTCCTTTAAATAAATGGTGGAAAATTGCCAAATCGGTTATGAACTCTAGTAATATATCACATTCTTTGCCTCCATTATTTGAAAATAATTGCTATATACATCACCCTTTGGATAAAGCAGAGTGTCTTAATAACTATTTCAGTTCAATATCTACTTCATCTGCTAATTTAGATCCATTACCACCTTTGGAAAATACCTTCCCCTTTAGATTAGATAACATTGTTATTTTAGAACAGGATATTAAAGATCAACTTGATTTACTTAATGAAAAAAAACCTCCTGGTCCAGACAACATGATACCAAAAATAATTAAACACCTAACTCCTTCTCTTATACACCCTCTTACTCTACTGTGTAATAAAACTTTAGAAACTGGAGTTATTCCATTATCTTGGAAAACAGCTGATATCAATGCAATTTATAAAGGAAAAGGGCTTGAGAGTAATGCTTCAAATTATAGACCAATATCTGTAACACCATGCTTTAGTAAAATAATAGAAAAAGTAATTTTTAAATATATGTTTAACTATATGAAAGAGTGTGATATTATATCAAAGCACCAATCAGGATTTTTGCCTAAAGACTCTACAGTTAACCAGTTACTAGATATTTATAATACGATAGTGCATAATTTGGATAAAAACAATGAAATAAAATTTATATTCTGCGATATTAGCAAAGCTTTCGACAGAGTCTGGCATGAAGGATTATTATTCAAATTAGAGTCTTATGGTATAAAAGGAAGAGTGTTACAATGGTTTCGAAATTATCTTTCTGATCGAAAACAAAGAGTATCTACTGAGGGTTTCCTATCTTCTTTCAAAAATGTCAATGCCGGTGTACCACAAGGTTCTGTCTTAGGGCCATTCCTATTCTTATTATATATTAATGACATAACTGAATGTGTAAATAGTAAAATTAAACTCTTTGCTGATGATACTTCACTTTATGAAATAATAACTGATAACCATGTAGAAATTGCAGATAATCTAACCAATGATCTAAGTAATATTAATAATTGGGCAAAGAAGTGGGACATTAATTTTAATCCTTCAAAAACAGAAACTGTACTTTTCTCAAGAAAAAGACATATATTCAACCCTGATATTCTTTTTGCAGATGATATTGTAAACTCTGTTCTATTTCATAAACATTTGGGGGTAACTTTCAGTAGTGATGGTAAATGGTCCAAGCATATTAATAATATTTATACTCAGGCCTCTAAAAGACTAAATATTTTAAGATTACTAAAACATAATGTAGATAGAAAGAGCCTTTTAAAAATTTATACATCCTTTATAAGACCTGTTTTAGAATATGGGGATGTCATTTGGGATAATTGTACAAACCAAGATAAAGACTTATTAGAATCTGTACAGATAGAAGCAATAAGAATTATAACAGGCCTGAGAAGAGGAACGTCTCACAATAAACTTTATGCTGAAGTTGGACTTGATTCACTTGCATTCAGACGAAAACTACATAAATCAATATTGATGTTTAAAATTGTAAATAATGAATCCCCTAGATATCTTACTAATTTGATTGATCCATTCTTTAATGATAATAATAATACTCCTTACACATTAAGGAATAATCGCCTGTTTAATCCCCCCCTCTGTAGAACTGAATTATACTCCAACAGCTTTATTCCCTCAATGCTAAGAGAATTTAATCAAACAGATATAGAACTCATAATTAATAATTCATTAGAACAATTTAAAAAAAGTATTAAAATTGATAATGATATTCCTACAACAGAAGTTTCCAATATTTTTAAATATCATGGCGACCGTAAATATAATATTATTCTGTGCCAGCTACGAAACCAAGCAAGTAATTTAAACTCTGATCTTTATCATGATCATCTAAGAGAATCTCCAGCCTGTTCCTGTTATTATACCAATGAAAATTCACATCACTTTTTCTTTGACTGTAGGCACTTCTTTGAACAGAGAGCAGTTCTCATACAGGGAATAAATAACTTAGGTTTACCAGATAATCATAATCACTTAAACATTGAAACACTATTAAATGGATGTAAATTTTGCAATAATGATATTAACAAAGATATTTTACAATGCGTGATTGAATATATATGCCATACTAAAAGATTTGATTACTGATAAACATATTTTTATATACATGTATCATAGCCCTCTGCATATATAAGCAAACAAAAACAAGTAACAAGTACCCATATCTAATTACTTGATAGTCAAAATACTATCTAGCAGTGCAATTAAACATCTAAACTATTGTATATGTTAATATTTATTTCTAATTTACTCTAACTATCCTGGCTGGATGGATACTGAATACTGCTTATCGAATATTGAGAAACTTTTATACTATAAATAATTATCTAATTGAATAATCAAACTGTACATATTAGAACCATAAATGTTGGTTAACTCCAATTGTTTAAAAAATTGCATTCAATCTCATACCAATTTTTTTCATATTCAACTGAAGACAAAATGCTCATTTGTTGTCAGACTTTCATACATATATTCCAAAGGGATGGGTCATTGTGCATAAGCACGGGGACTTTTTGGCCTAATATCTCAGTTTAAGGTGTGTATGTATATTAGTCTGTAAATAAATGAGCATGATTCTTATCCCTATCCAAAAACTACAATCACTAGGAATATGAAATCCAAATAACTAAACTTGTTCTGAAACATTTTCTATCAAAAATAAAATTGGAGTTATCCCCCTTTAATCAGTACTTATTAATATTATTATCACAATACTGTAATTAATTCAATTTATTTGTATATTTAAATATATGTATGAATTAATTGCAGAATGAATTCATGTTTATACTTTAAAATAAGATCTGGAGAGGACTTAAATAGGCGTAGCCTGATGTCCGATCCTATTGATGTACATAATATCAATAAAATATTGTTGAAATTGAAAAATTGAAAGTGGGAGAACCAACACTCCTGATGTATTAATATGTGGTGCCTCTACTGCTGGGTAGATACCACATGGTATTCAGTAGAGATCCTGTACTGTACTGTAAAGTGGGAGAACCAACACTCCTGATGTATTAATATGTGGTGCCTCCACTGCTGGGTAGACACCACACAGTATTCAGTAGAGATCCTTTACTGTACTGTAAAATAAAGTGGAGAACCAACACTCCTGATGTATTGGTATGTGGTGCCTCTACTGCTGGGTAGATACCACACAGTATTCAGTAGAGATCCTTTACTGTACTGTAAAGTGGGAGAACCAACACTCCTGATGTATTGGTATTTGGTGCCTCTACTGCTGGGTAGATACCACACAGTATTCAGTAGAGATCCTTTACTGTACTGTAAAATAAAGGAAAAGTGGGAGAACCAACACTCCTGATGTATTGGTATGTGGTGCCTCTACTGCTGGGTAGATACCACACAGTATTCAGTAGAGATCCTTTACTGTAATGTAAAGTGGGAGAACCAACACTCCTGATGTATTAATATGTGGTGCCTCTACTGCTGGGTAGATACCACATGGTATTCAGTAGAGATCCTGTACTGTACTGTAAAATAAAGTGGGAGAACCAACACTCCTAATGTATTGGTATGTGGTGCCTCTACTGCTGGTAGATACCACACGATATTCAGTAGAGATCCTGTACTGTACTGTAAAATAAAGTGGGAGAACCAACACTCCTGATGTATTAATATGTGGTGTCTCTACTGCTGGGTAGATACCACACATGATATTCAACATATCGTATTTCACCCCACCCCCTCATTTATAAAACACAAAGTAGGCTAAAAAGCGTGTGAGGCATTTTTATTGAGTTTACAAAACAAACCACACTGCACTGATGACCTATTATAGTGAATAATAGAATCTCTACATGGGCTGTCAGGTGGACAGAGGAATATCTCAACCCGAGTGAAAGATTTTGGCTGGTCAACCCGAGTCTAGCCAATGGTTGATGGTCAAAATCTTTCACTCGGGTGCGATAATTCCCTGTCCACCTGACAGGCCCATGTAAAATTCTTTTCTTGGTCCATACTTTTTTAACTTAACGATAAATGGTAAAAATTCAGTTTCCCTACCCCGGTAAAAGAACAGAATTATCTTTTCCCTAGCAACCGCGGGATATACCCTGTCAAGTATGGGAAAAATCCCTATCCGGGTTTAATTAGACTGTGAAAATGATGATGACAAATGTCCATGATCTGCTTAAGATGATTGCCTCTTAGAGTCACATAAGCTAGGCGACGGGGATGAATTAGGTCATGTTCAATGAAAGGTATCATCTGTCAACTATGTGTCTTCTTTGCTTCCATGTTTAGAATAAATGTTTAAGCTATTTGAATTTGTTTGATGAGAGAATTTCAAGCAACCCTTACATTGCAAGTATGATGACAGAACTGTGTCTGCTACCCCATTGTATGATCGTTAAAGGCGGACTGTTTTTCGTATTTCCACATCCCTTATTTTTAATATACCACAGTACCATATCGCAAAACGTATGACGAGATCTTTACTGTTAATAAGTGTGCAAAAAACAATTCACACTGGACTGTGACCTAGTACATGTATAGTGAAATCCATATGATCCGGGTTGATTAGACTGTAAAAATGATTGATGACAAATGTCATTATCTACTAAAGCTGATTGCATCTTAGACACATGTGAGCTAGGTGACAGGGTTGAATTTGTCGTATTCAATGAAAGGTATCGTCTGTCAACTATGCATTTTTGTTTTCCATGCTTAAAATAAATGTTTAAGCTATTTGAATTTGTTTGATGAGAGAATTTCAAGCAACCCTTATATTTCAAGTATGATGACAGAACAGTGTCTGCTACCCCATTGTATGATCGTTAAAGGCGACTGTTTTTCGTACTTCCACCTCCTCATTTTAATATACCACACTACCATAGCGCAAGTATGACGAATTAGTGTGCAAAAAACACTGGACTGTGACTTCTTATAGTGAAATCCATATCTGGGTTGATTGGACTGTGAAAATGATAATGATGATGATGATGACAAATGTTCTTTAATTCATATCCATATGCTTTTGTCAATACAGCATACAGCAGCAGTATCAAACGACATTTTGTACCTTAACCTCTAGTAGTTCAGGTTTTTTGTTCGTTATTGCTTGAATGATTCTTTCTAAAGCTAAATAAATATTGCTGTTTGTTTTCTTTTTTCATTTCCTATATTAATATGGAATCTTCTTAACTAGTCTATCAACTTCAATAAAACTCGTTACCATGAATATGCTGCGTCTGATCATTCATGTGTGACGGTAAGATCGTGATAGATTCAGCAGGTGTTTTACCATAGAAAATACATTATAGAATGATGAATAAGTAATATTACCACTGGGGTGTGAAATTAACAAGACGTGTTAACGAGTGGATCACATAGAATATGTTAAACGTGTTTACCATCAAATACGATGATTTTATGTCCATTAAAGATAGTGTACTCGAAAAATATTTGCTTTTAACAATAACAAAAAAATCAAATTTGAATTTATAAGCGCATACAAACTATACTTACACGAAGAGTTTCCACAGGGAAGAATAACTTAGAATGAAAAATGGTCAGTTGTCCCGAGAAAATACAAAGGTTTTCGAGATGATGGAATTATCGAAACATGTATTTGGATGGCAAAATCTCAACTTCATCTAGTAAGATTGAAAAATGAGTGCATTATTTTTCTGAGTTCCTTGCGTGACAAAGACAGAACACCTAATGAGTACACCACTAAGAATCGTGATTTCCTTTTTGTCACATCTTATAATCTTATATCGAATACGCAGGATGTCGATAAGATGAATTTAGATTTTCGATTTAAACATGAACAAGAGATTAAATTGTTTACGTGTGGTGGCATGTACCGACTAATTGATGCTTGATAAAAAGTTGTATTTATAATCTTAGTTTTTAGAAGATGATCTCGGTAAATGTAAAGTAGCATGCTAGGTTATAACATATTGTTTACCTAATACTTTCAGGTTAATTTTACACTTAGATACAACGCCAGTCGAAGTAGCTGTTTTGGGAAATTATCTACTATCAATGTAACTTAAAGTGTTTTTTTATCTTTGATTACAAAATCTGCTTTCAGGACATTGCAGTTGTCATACAGAGGCATTTCTTGCAGGAATGTCTCTTAAGGATAAGCGTCTATAATGTATTTTTATGATACCCGATACGGAGTCAAATTAGATTACCTCGATGTACTCGTGACAAAAGATCTCGATAAAGTAGCATGCTAGGTTATATAACATATTGATCATTTGAAACTTGCAGGCTATCTTTACACTTAAAACTTACGACAGGCGAAACAGCTATTTTGAGAAATTAACAATTATGTAACTTAAATATTTCATCTTCGATTTCTAGAACATTGCAGGTATATAAAATTGATAAAGGGATGTCTCTTTTAGATAAAGGGATGCGTGGTAAAGCTCTACATGGTTAAAGACTACTCAAAACTTGCTGAATACATAAAGAATTGATATATTTACTAGTTGGGCGACAACTGAAGGAATGTCGTAGATGAAATGAAGAGAAGAGAAAAGGGGAGATAACTCTTGGTGTTACTCTTAAAGGGGCCAATTTCTTAGGGTTATGAAAAAATATTTGACCCCCTGTGACCTTGAATGAAGGCCAAGGTCATTCATTTAAACAGCCTTGGTAGTTCATTATATGGCAATTTACCTGAATGATTGATTGACTATTCTTTAAAAAACTACACCAACAAAGGAAGGTAATTAAATAAAAAAAACAAGAGGCCCAAGGGCCTGAATGGTCATCTGACCTCCTTGGCAAAAGTCAATATAGGAAATTAATTAGATATGGTGTGTTATCGTAGCCATCTTCGATTTGGGATAACCACAGATGTAACAACACTTTGTCAAGATCATGTCAGGATCATTTTAGGCAAGTTTCAGCCAAATTGCACCAGGTATAACTTAGAAGTTCCAAATGTGTTTTCAAGATGGCGACTGTGGCGGCCATCTTGGATTTCGGATCAACCCGAAAAATAACAAACATTTGGTCGGGACCATGTCATGACAATTTTGATGGAAGTTCCAGCTAAATTGCACAGGTAGAACTTGAGAGATATATTTACAAAACGATAAATTACGTATTGTGTCTATTAACTTGTACGTCGGCATTTATACAAATCTGATATATCTGAGAGTTTGATTTTAATATAAACCAATTTCATAGTTACGGTCTTTAGAGAATTATCGATATTGTGCATGACCTTAATGAACATTAATATCACCTTCGACAATTACTATTATCACCTAGCTGTGATGAAAACTTACATGAAATAACTGAGCAAGTCACGATGTACATCTCCATACCCATTAAGGCAAATCATTTATCAACTACAGTGCACGGTATTTTTAGATTTTGTTATAGAAATTACGTTCTAAATTGCCAAACCACATGGATGACAGTACACTCTACCAGTCCAAAATGACTACTTTAAAGCCTTTCATTCGAGTAACAAAACACACATACTTCCCATAATGCAATTTCGTTGTACAGCTTGTGGCTAAGGGTTATCAGGAACAGGACGTTTAGAGAAAGCTTGTCGTCTGTGTGAACGTCCTATGCGTCCATTCGATACTTTATCTAACCTTGACCACACATAAAATGTATAAAGTGTACTTAGTGGCCAAAGTCATTTCTGTTCTATACTAA
>NC_091140.1:15046120-15048620 GCF_041381155.1 Argopecten irradians | reverse complement strand
CTTAACTTCGGTGATCGGACGAGAACCGGTGTTTTCAACGTGATATGGCCGTAGACATCAGACAGCTAAAACTTTCCGTACTCATACCTATGCTCCTACACGAGCACATCCGGCGTACGTCCGCGCGGCAATAACAGCACCCTGTCGCACCCTGTACAGTGGACAGCGGCCGACTGATTAGATTGCTGTGATTTCTATTAATACCGTAGCCAATCAAACTATTAAAGAGTATCGATAATGAAGCTGAGCCGTCAAAGGTAAACTGTCCGGTCCCAAACCGCGCTAGCCACACTGCACGTATAGTATACAGGTATAGCGCATGTACATGTACTGTGTATAAGAATTCACCTGACCGAGCAAAATTTAGGTGTAAACTAACCAAATCTTAGTAAAAAATTCGATTAATTTAGAGATAAAATAATATTAAAATTGTCTTCAAAGTCAAAGAAAAGAAAAATAAATTGAAAAAGAAAAGAAAAAGTCTACGACACCTGGTATTCCCAGGCGGTCACCCATCCAAGTACTAACCAGGCTCGACGTTGCTTAACTTCGGTGATCGGACGAGAACCGGTGTTTTCAACGTGATATGGCCGTAGACATCAGACAGCTAAAACTTTCCGTACTCATACCTATGCTCCTACACGAGCACATCCGGCGTACGTCCGCGCGGCAATAACAGCACCCTGTCGCACCCTGTACAGTGGACAGCGGCCGACTGATTAGATTGCTGTGATTTCTATTAATACCGTAGCCAATCAAACTATTAAAGAGTATCGATAATGAAGCTGAGCCGTCAAAGGTAAACTGTCCGGTCCCAAACCGCCCTAGCTACACTGCACGTATAGTATTATACAAATATAGCATTTTGATGAGGTGTATACGAATTCACCTGACCGAGCAAAATTTAGGTGTAAACAAATAATATTGAAATTGTCTTCAAAGTCAAAGAAAAGAAAAATGAATTGAAAAAGAAAAGAAAAAGTCTACGACACCTGGTATTCCCAGGCGGTCACCCATCCAAGTACTAACCAGGCTCGACGTTGCTTAACTTCGGTGATCGGACGAGAACCGGTGTTTTCAACGTGATATGGCCGTAGACATCAGACAGCTAAAACTTTCCGTACTCATACCTATGCTCCTACACGAGCACATCCGGCGTACGTCCGCGCGGCAATAACAGCACCCTGTCGCACCCTGTACAGTGGACAGCGGCCGACTGATTAGATTGCTGTGATTTCTATTAATACCGTAGCCAATCAAACTATTAAAGAGTATCGATAATGAAGCTGAGCCGTCAAAGGTAAACTGTCCGGTCCCAAACCGCCCTAGCTACACTGCACGTATAGTATACAGGTATAGCGCATGTACATGTACTGTGTATACGAATTCACCTGACCGAGCAAAATTTAGGTGTAAACTAAACAAATCTTAGTAAAAAAATCGATTAATTTAGAGATGAAATAATATTGAAATTGTCTTCAAAGTCAAAGAAAAGAAAAATGAATTGAAAAAGAAAAGAAAAAGTCTACGACACCTGGTATTCCCAGGCGGTCACCCATCCAAGTACTAACCAGGCTCGACGTTGCTTAACTTCGGTGATCGGACGAGAACCGGTGTTTTCAACGTGATATGGCCGTAGACATCAGACAGCTAAAACTTTCCGTACTCATACCTATGCTCCTACACGAGCACATCCGGCGTACGTCCGCGCGGCAATAACAGCACCCTGTCGCACCCTGTACAGTGGACAGCGGCCGACTGATTAGATTGCTGTGATTTCTATTAATACCGTAGCCAATCAAACTATTAAAGAGTATCGATAATGAAGCTGAGCCGTCAAAGGTAAACTGTCCGGTCCCAAACCGCCCTAGCTACACTGCACGTATAGTATACAGGTATAGCGCATGTACATGTACTGTGTATACGAATTCACCTGACCGAGCAAAATTTAGGTGTAAACTAAACAAATCTTAGTAAAAAATCGATTAATTTAGAGATGAAATAATATTGAAATTGTCTTCAAAGTCAAAGAAAAGAAAAATGAATTGAAAAAGAAAAGAAAAAGTCTACGACACCTGGTATTCCCAGGCGGTCACCCATCCAAGTACTAACCAGGCTCGACGTTGCTTAACTTCGGTGATCGGACGAGAACCGGTGTTTTCAACGTGATATGGCCGTAGACATCAGACAGCTAAAACTTTCCGTACTCATACCTATGCTCCTACACGAGCACATCCGGCGTACGTCCGCGCGGCAATAACAGCACCCTGTCGCACCCTGTACAGTGGACAGCGGCCGACTGATTAGATTGCTGTGATTTCTATTAATACCGTAGCCAATCAAACTATTAAAGAGTATCGATAATGAAGCTGAGCCGTCAAAGGTAAACTGTCCGGTCCCAAACCGCGCTAGCCACACTGCACGTATAGTATACAGGTATAGCGCATGTACATGTACTGTGTATAAGAATTCACCTGACCGACAAAATTTAGGTGTAAAC